>NC_135656.1:8350995-8445140 GCF_964188315.1 Podarcis muralis
AGACTCTTAATCTCAAGGTCATGGGTTCGAGACCCACATAGGGCAAAAGATTCTTGCATTGCAGGGGGTTAGACTAGATGACCCTTGGGGTCCCCTTCCAACTCTACTATCTTGTGATTCTATTATTCTCTCTTTACAAGACTTGGAACTGCTGTCCTAATATTCTTCTGGAAGCAAATTGCTGCCAGTGGAACTTGCTTGTGTAAGTATGTTTAGGACTACAATATATAGATAATCCTATTATAATCAGGATTATGTAAGTGTGTGTGTGTGTGTGTGTGTGTGTGTGTGTGTGTGTGTGTGTGTGTGTGTGTGTCACACTATATAATCAGGGACCATTGGCATGATTCTGCGGGACCACAGAAAAAAATAATGTAAGCATTGCATTCAGAATTTGCTATCCTGAAAATATTGGTTACAGATAGGTAGCCGTGTTGGTCTGCCATAGTCAAAACAAAAAAAAATCCTTCCAGTAGCACCTTAAAGACCAACTAAGTTAGTTCTTGGTATGAGCTTTCGTGTGCATGCACGAAATTTTCAGTGTATCTGAAGAAGTGTGCATGCACACGAAAGCTCATACCAAGAACTAACTTAGTTGGTCTTTAAGGTGCTACTGGTAGGAATTTTTTTTGTTCTGAAAATATTGGTTTTCACTTAAGAAAAGGTTTTAGTCCTTGTGGTTCCAAAGATCTGGTTGGAGCCATTTCCTGCTGAAATCTTTCAAATCGGTGAATTGGCTGAGTAAGATTTCACACGGTCAGAGAACAACTTCTGTGCCCTTCCTTTCAACTAGCAAAAGAAGAAAGAGTAAAATAGTAAGGAAAATTCTGTAAATTTGCTCCATGTTCCAGAATTTTTACATGCGTTTCCAAATTCAGCTGTATCTGATCCAGAATTTGGTTTCCTGGGATGCAGACTTCTCTTTAAGAGAAAAAGACAAGGAAGAAAGCACGATATACACGTAAGACTAACTAAAACGTACGGCCTCGGTCTATCTAGTTCAGTAGTGACACTGGCTTGCAGACAGGAGTTTTTCCCCAGTCTCACCTGAAGACACCAGGGATTGATGCTCTGCCATTGGGCTACAGCCCTTGTTCTAAACCTAAAGATATTTTAATTTGCATGATTCCTTAGTTTGATCCGTGCCCCCCTTTTACTGCATTTTCTTATAGAAAGTATTTTATTTTATTGTATTGGGCTTTCAATAATCTATTCTTTATATCATTGTACAATGCCCTAGAATCTGATCTGATGACGGGTGGTATTTTATTTTTTATTTTACCTAAACTGAGTAATATATTTTCACTTTGCTCCAGCCCATCTCTCCTTTGCCTTCGCATAGCTCCCGAGTCTGTCACCATCATTCCAGCAAGCAAAAAAATGAAAAAATTCTACGCAGAATTGGCTGCTCGCATATCATCAATCAAGTGGCGTCTCTCCAATAAACACCTCTCTGAAATATATTTGGGGAAGTTGGGGGGTGTCGCCGGATCTCCGTGTCTGAAAACGTTGAAAAACGCAACAGACGCCAAATGGTTTTGAAAGTAAAATCTCGGCTCGCAGGCCTCTCCCTTCCACAACCTCCCTCCTGCCTTATCTGGGACAGACGCCTATTCCCAGAAGCCTGGCAGAGCTCAGATTATCTCCCACAGAAACACGCACTGCTGAGTCAGGCCCGCTGGGGTTTCAGCTTCTGGTGGAAAGAACTGGAGGGGACCTCAAAGCAGATGTACGAACTAGTAAGCCACCCCCGTTAGCAGGTGCATCGGTTGGGATCTTGGATGGAGACCAGGCACCTGAAATGAACTGATTGTGCTACAGGCTGGTGTCTGTTCCTGGGGGTGGGAAGGCAAGAGCAGTAGCTGTCATGAGCGCAGCACCGAGAGTGGCAGACCACACGCTTTGCAAAAAGGAGGTCTCATGTTCAGTCTCCCAGCATCCCCAGGTAAGGGCTGAACAAAACTCCTTCCCTTCTGGAGCCTGAGAGAGGTACCTGCTGCCAGACAGCGTGAGCTTGATGGATCTCTGGTCTCACTTGGTGTTTTCCCAACATTACAAAAGCATTTCTTGAAACTGGAATTTCATTTTGCCTGGAAGCTGCCTGGCTCTCTAGGTTAATGCTACCAGAAGAAGAAGAAGAAGAAGAAGAAGAAGAAGAAGAAGAAGAGGAGGAGGAGGAGGAGGAGGAGGAAGAGTTTGGATTTGATATCCCGCTTTATCACTACCCGAAGGAGTCTCAAAGTGGCTAACATTCTCCTTTCCCTTCCTCCCCCACAACAAACACTCTGTGGGGTGAGTGGGGCTGAGAGACTTCAGAGAAGTGTGACAAGCCCAAGGTCACCCAGCAGCTGCTTGTGGAAGAGCGGGGAAGCGAACCCGGTTCACCAGATTACGAGTCCACTGCTCTTAACCACCAATCCACACTGGCTCTTGTTAAACCTAAATTCTAATTGCATGGGGTATGCAATTTCTCCAGTGAAAATAGGATATTCTGGGATCAAATCAGAAACTGGGACAGCTTCTGTAAATCCAGGACTGTCCCTGGAAAATAGGGACACTAAGAGGGTAATTGTTTTGGGTAGTTTTTACATTGAAATCACAGGTACTGGAAATGTAATACAGTGGTACCTCGGGTTACATACGCTTCAGGTTACAGACGCTTCAGGTTACAGACTCTGCTAACCCAGAAATAGTACCTCGGGTTAAGAACTTGGCTTCAGGATGAGAACAGAAATCGTGCTCCGGCGGCACGATTAGCCCCATTAGCTAAAGTGGTGCTTCAGGTTAAGAACAGTTTCAGGTTAAGAATGGACCTCCGGAACGAATTAAGTTCTTAACCTGAGGTACCACTGTAATAATAATTTAAAAAGTATAATTATAATTATAACTATACCCCGCCCACCTGGCTAGGTTTCCCCAGGCACTCTGGCCAGCTCCCAGCAGATTAAAAACAGAATGAAAAATCAAACATCAAAAACTTCCCTAAACAGGGCTGCCTTCAGATGTCTTCTAAAAGTCAATTTATTTCCTTGACATTTCCTTCCCTCTGCCTGGTTCCCTGTAACCTTACTTGCAGTGAGGTAACCGCCAGAAGGCCCTCGGAGCTGGACCTCAGTGTCCGGGCAGAACAATTGGGGGTGAAGACACTGCCTGAGAAAAGTAATACTGTTTAGAAAGACTCGCCAATGTTTATAGCAAGAGGGGGGGGGGGAAGGAAGGTCCCTGCCCCAAAGAATTTACAGTGTAAGTTCTAAAATTTGACAGTTCAAGAGTCAGCAAAGAGAAGGGAGGGGCAGAGAACAGAAACAGTGAGAGGGGGGGGGAGGGAGAGGCATGGTTAACAAAATGAATGGAAGCACTGGTGCAATTAGGTGCAGTTTGGACTTTGGGCGTAAATATCTTCTGGGGTCCTCAACTTTAGATGGCAATGTGGATTGCTTCACTTCCAAATGTTAGAAAACTGCAACCTGTGCTGCTAATAGAAGTACAGTGGTACCTCAAGTTACATACGCTTCAGGTTACATACGCTTCAGGTTACAGACTCCGCTAACCCAAAAATAGTGCTTCAAGTTAAGAACTTTGCTGCAGGATGAGAACAGAAATCGTGCTCTGGCGACGCAGCGGCAGCGGGAGGCCCCATTAGCTAAAGTGGTGCTTCAGGTTAAGAACAGTTTCAGGTTAAGAACGGACCTCTGGAACGAATTAAGTACTTAACCCGAGGTACCACTGTAGTACGACTCATGCAACACGTTGGAGACTAATATACACACAATAATTACCAAAATGATTATACATTCTTTATCAATCTTCTGAGAAAAATATAAAACCTTATGCAAAGCCACAGAGACTTGCGAACTACCCCACCTAAGATGAACTTATAATGTCTGATTTCAATGGATTTTTCAAGCGCTTAACTCAGTCTTTTGTTTTCTTTATCTTTTTAGGCAAGTTCATGAAGATACCAATAAAGGGTAAGTCCAGTGTTGTTCACAATACTGAGAGATTGTGAAGTTGTAGATGGATGTTAATGAAGTTGTAGACAGGGTGCTGGCGTTTTGCATCTGCACCTGTTTCGCCCTGGCAGTCCAAGTACAGTGGTACTTCAGGTTACATACGCTTCAGGTTACAGACTCCGCTAACCCAGAAATAGCGCTTCAGGTTAAGAGCTTTGCTTCAGGATGAGAACAGAAATCGTGCTCCGGCAGCAGCAGGAGGCCCCATTAGCTAAAGTGGTGCTTCAGGTTAAGAACAGTTTCAGGTTAAGAACAGACCTCCGGAATGAATTAAGTACTTAACCAGAGGTACCACTGTAATCAAGAGGCCGCTGTTCGCTCCTGATGGGGCCCTTTTACTAAGAATACTATTTCTTGGCTTAAGCTTAAGAGACTGATAGTATTCTCTATGAAACTGAATATCAATATACGTATCAAGGCTTCGAGATTAGACCACTGAAGTAGCCCGGAAAACTACCTTGGGAGTGTGCTACCTGCAAGCCCCAGTAAAAGCGCCCCATCTTAGGTTGGGTAGTTCGCAAGTCTCTGTGGCTTTGTATAAGGTTTTGTATTTTTCTCAAAAGATTGGTAAAGAATGTATAATCATTTTGGTAATTATTATGTGCATATTAGTCGCCAAGGGGATGCGGGTGGCGCTGTGGGTTAAACCACAGAGCCTAGGAGTTGCTGATCAGAAGGTTGGCGGTTCGAATCCCCGTGACGGGGTGAGTTCCCGTTGCTCGGTCCCTGCTCCTGCCAACCCAGCAGTTCGAAAGCATGTCAAAGTGCAAGTAGATAAATAGGTACCGCTCCGGTGGGAAGGTAAACAGCGTTTCTGTGCGCTGCTCTGGTTCACCAGAAGCGGCTTAGTCATGCTGGCCACATGACCCGGAAGCTGTACGCCGGCTCCCTTGGCCAAAAAAGCGAGATGAGTGGGGCTGAGAGACTTCAGAGAAGTGTGACTAGCCCAACTTCACCCAGCAGCTGCATGTGGAGGAGCAGAGAAGTGAACCCGGTTCACCAAATTACGAGTCTATTGCTCTTGACCACTACACCTCACTGGACTGAAAGAAGGTATGCAAGGTATGCAAAGAAGCAGGAACACTTTAAATCAGGCGTAGGCAAACCTGGCCCTCCAGATGTTTTGGGACTATGGCTCCCATCATCCCTAGCTAACAGGACCACTGGTCAGGGATGATGGGAAGTGTAGTCCCAAAACATCTGGAGGGCCCAGTTTGCCTATGCCTGCTTTAGATGTTAACTGTAAACAAAGAATATTTTGGGGCCATAAATGCTTAAATGTCTGCAAAATAAGCGCAGTGATCCTTCACAACAGCAGTGATAGGTAATGGCACATTTTGGCTATGGTGAGTCAAATGCTGATTGTGTTAACACATGTCACTGGTGTTGTGAAGGGTCACTGTGTTTATTTGCAGACATCCAAGCTCTAAATGAGTCATCCCTGTCTACTTTTTGCACTGCATTTCCCTCTAACTTCACTGCTTACAATCCCTACCCTATGTGCATGTATCCCTGCAACTAAGGAGGACACTTTGTGAGTATAAGTCTACTTATGTGCCATGATAAATGTTTTAGGCTGCAGTTCTAACCCCATTTATCTGGGATTAAGCTCCATGGAGTTCATAGCGGCCTTAAGGTAAAGGTAAAGGGACCCCTGACCATTAGGTCCAGTCATGGCCGACTCTGGGATTGTGGCGCTCATCTCGCTTTATTGGCTGAGGAAGCCGGAGTACAGCTTCCGGATCATGTGGCAAGCATGACTAAGCCGCTTCTGGCGAACCAGAGCAGTGCACGGAAACGCCGTTTACCTTCCCGCCAAAGCAGTACCTATTTATCTACTTGCACTTTGATGTGCTTTCAAACTGCTGGTTGGCAGGATCATAGTGACCTTATACCAAGGCAAATCTAGCTCAGTATCATCCAAAATGACTGACAGCAGTTCTCCCAGGTTTCAGACAGAGGTTCTCCCAGCCCAGATACCAGGAATTGCACCTATGACCATCTGCATCCACCACTGAGCTGCAGCCCTTTCCCTATTGAGTAGGCCTTACTTCTGAGTAGATGCTAGCATTGCACTGCCAGTCTCTAGGGTGCCACAAGACTCTTGTGCTCCCATCTGAAAGTCACTTCTTGTGTTTGTTACTTATATCTCTATGAAACTTTTGCATAATTGTTATCCTTTCTTTTATACGGAATAATTAAAGATACAAAAATCAGGCGTTTGGCCAGTTTGACATTCTATGGCCTTTTAGATGCGTCTGTGGGAGGCGGGTTATTGGTGTGTTCTGCTTTTTGTTTTATTGGGTATTTGGTGTTTTCATTTTGTATTCTGATCTTGTGAACCGCCCTGTGGTCTTCGGATGAAGAGTGGTATACAAATTTATTAAATAATAAATAACAATTATTATTAATAATAAAACCTTAGCAATTCACAGGGATAATTCATTGTATTCCTTTATTTAACAAAATGTATATGCTGCTTGATTGCAGTAAAGCCTATAAACAAGAATTAACTATTGTAAATTTAAAATTTCAATTAAAATGTTAAAAATACTATCATCTACATCTAATATATGCAAGCAATAACAGAGATGATCCTAACTTGCTTGAGAAGCAGTTTATGCCCCCCCTCACTCTTAACAGACAGCAATCATTTATCATCTGGCCAGGAGGTAAAATTGAAGACGGTCTCAGAATAGGATCTTCTACAACTACAGCTGTGAAACAGCTGGATTATGGTTAATCAAGAAGTTCAATACCGTCAGTCATGGTCAGTGGAGACCTTTGTTAACACACTACTTAGATTAATCCACTTACCAATGCCAGGATATCTGTGCTATCTATGACTATTTTTGCATATAAATTCCTGCCCCGCCACAGATGTTAATTTAATCATCTCAACAATGATCACTGCAAAAGACTAAAGGTTTAACATAGAATCAAGTTCTCATCACCACTGACTGTGATTTTTGCATCTCATTGCCATTCAGCTCCTAGCTTACAATTTTCTCCTTTATATACCCGTCTATCAGGATTTTACTTTACGCTTCTGACAAAATGGGCTTTCAGCCAGGAAAGCTTATGCCCAATAGGCTATATTTGGCAGACTGTAAGGTGCCCAAAGATTCTCTTATTGTTTTTGCTTTTTGTTGTTGTTGTTTAGTTGTTTAGTCATTTAATCGTGTCTTTTCAGCCCTGAGTGCTCACTGGAAGGACAGATCCTGAAGCTGAGGCTCCAATACTTTGGCCACCTCATGAAAAGAGAAGACTCCCTGGAAAAGACCCTGATGTTGAGAAAGATGGAGGGCACAAGGAGAAGGGGACGACAGAGGATGAGATGGTTGGACAGTGTTCTCGAAGCCACAAACATGAGTCTGACCAAACTGCGGGAGGCAGTGGAAGACAGGAGTGCCTGGTGTGCTCTGGTCCATGGGGTCACGAAGAGTCGGACACGACTAAACAACAACAATATTGCAATAATTTTTATTAAGTTTTCTACAATTATAACAAATACTGCAACAAGCGTTGCACAACCGAAAAACAAAACAAAACAAAAACAAAAGGATACATCTATTAAAAACAACAACAACAAAAATTCAACAAAAACAAACTTAATTATTTTAAAATCCAACTTTATAAACATATTACTTGACTTCCTCTAGTCCCTCCCTTCTGAGTTTCCTTGTGCCTGAATGTAACAGCTTTCCAATATCGTTATTAAACAACAATATTCCAATTATAATCAAATTTATTCACTTTTCTTAGTGTTCTAGATCCCATTTATTTAAATAAATCCTAATTTAATCCTAGGCCTATTTGGTACTTTCAAGTAATTTCTAATTTTTAATATTACAATATTTATTCAAATAGTCCTTGAATTTCCTCCAATTTTCTTGGTATTCCTCTTCTTTCTGGTCACAGATTCTTCCAGTTAGGTCAGCTGGCTCCAAAAAGTCCATCATCTCAAACCAAAGAATAATAGGTCACACTTCCCAGTGCGGACCCTTAGCTATCATCCCAGAAACATAACCACAGCATCCTATGAGCATTGATGTGCAAGGTGAAAGCGCACAGGAGGAAGCCCACAGCAGCTGCTTGTACATTCATCGTCAGCCGCTCATTTTTAACAGGAAACACTGAGCAAGATCTGAAACGCTTGTAACATGGGATCCGCTGACTTGCATGCTGATGAGCCCAGACCGCAGGCAAAGGGCCCTTGAACCCCAGATCTTCCTGTGTGAACAGAAACGGAGCCTTCAGCGAAGTCCTTCCTCTAGACCGGCTCCCCTTGCACAAATAGGAGAAGCATGCTTTTTGCAATCTGCACATGCTCAGAGGCTCTCTCCCCTTCTATACACACACACATGTTCTGCGGCTCAGCGCATCTCCTGACTCCCCCCCCCCCCCATCACTTCCATGGGCCCAAATGATATTATTTACAATTGCATATCAATACTTATCCAAATTTTTAATCCTTCTAAATTATCCATACTTTCCATAACTTTACAAGTGTGGTTAAAATCCTGCTAATGTTTTAAACTGCTTACAGTGGTCTTGTAAGTAAATTATAAACTTTCCCCATTCCTCATTAAAGTTCTTGTCTTCTTGATTTCTGAGCTTCCCAGTTAATTTTGCCATTTCAGCATACTCCATCAACTTGGTTTGCCATTCTTCTCTGGTCTGGGTTATCTCTGGGCTAGTAGCATCCGTGCAGCGTACATAAACAATCTTTTCTGGTCTTTTGGTATCTCGGTACGTATGATTCCTAGTAAAAAAAGCTTCTGTTTTTTTAAAACAAAAGTTATTTTAAACATTTTTTTCCCTTTCATTATATATCACCTCCCAGAAATTTTTAGTTGCTTTACACGTCTACCACATATGATAAAAGGTACCTCCTTTTTCTTTTCATTTCCAGCAGATATTTGAACTTGTTCTGTACATTTTTGCTAATTTGACAGGTGTCAAATACCACCGATACATCATTTTCGTATAATTTTCTTTCAGTGAACAACATGCTGTGAATTTCAGTTCTGTTTTACACAGCCTCTCCCAATCTGCCATTTGTATATTACGGTATGTCCCAAATCTTTTGCCCAATGTATCCTTACAGATTTAACCTGTTGATCTCTTGTAAACTGTTTGAATTATTACGGTACTTGCTGGTGTTTAATTTTAGTGTTTACTATTGGATTCTAATGCATTATTGCATACTGCTTTATTTGGTATAAGTTGTTTATTTTAAAGTTATTGTGACTCTTTATATAGGATCTGATTGTTACTATTAATATTTGATGTTTTATTATTATTTGTGTGTGTGTGTTGGAAGCTGCCCAGAGTGGCTCGGGCAACCCAGCCAGATGGATGGGGTACAACAACAATAATACTGTAGTAGTAGCATAATAATAATAATAATAATAATAGTAGTAGTAGTAGTACAGGAGGGCGTTGCTTTAACCAGGGCCAGATTTAGGTTTGATGTGGCCCTCAGCTACTGAATGTAATGGGGCCCTTTATGTCCAGCTGTCCTTTGTCAACAACAAATTGTCGCTGCTCTTTGTGTTGAATATATACTATACGGTGCTGTAATTTATGGACTTAATAGGTATCCAAAGCCATTTGCACGTAACAAAATATGTATTTTATCAAAGTAATTGTTGAACTGAAATACAATTGATATTTTAGGGAGCAGGCGGGGCCCATTACTTACATCACACACAACAAAACACTGTTGCTGTATGGAGGTTTTTTTTTATTATCTTATATTTTGGAAATGTACATCCAAGTTTTTTTCCCCCTTTAATTTTTGGGGGTCCCCCAAGCGAGTGGGGCCCTAAGCTCTAGCTTGTTTAGCTTATGTACGTAAATCCGGCCCTGGCTTTAACCACTGAGCCCGGCTGCCTCTTTACCAGGGAGGGAGGGAGGGAGGGAGCTGAGCAAAGACCAAGCCCCGCCCACAACCCTCAGGCCGGTCACTATGGCGACCCACTTCCGCTCCGGCGGCCGCTCTGGCCGCGCCGCCTCGCTGGCTGGGCCAGGTCTTCCAGCCACGCCCCCTCCCTCCTCCCGCTTCCCTGCGCTCCACCGCGGCGGGGACGGAGCAGCCCCTTCGCCGCTTGCAGCTGGGTGAGTCCGGGCCCGGAGGATCGCTAGCAACGGGGGGGGGGGGCAGCAACGTGCTCGCTCCTCTGGAGACAAAGGCACCTGCTGCCCCTCCGTGCTTGGCAGAGGGAAGGGGGGGGCTTTATTATTATGGGGTGGGTGCATGCGGGGGGGGGGAGCATTGCACTGGGTTGCGATCGTTGGAAGAAGCTTTGGCCTGAGGATCCCCCCCCCCCTTTTGCAAACTTGCTGTCAAGTTATTGCAAGTTGGGGTTTCTCGCCGGAGGCTGCAAGAAGCGGGGCTTTTGTTTCCCTGCCCATCTGGGCGAGGAAGGGAGCATGTGGCAGCGATCCCCGGGGAGGAGTTGCAAGCTTGGGAGCGCACAATGGGGCTTTGTTCGGGGAAGTGGGGCGGGGGCCCGCATGGTTAGGGGTCGGGGCCGGAGGGGGTGCGCGACCTGCGCGCGGGAAGAGCCGACCGATGAGTCGCAATGGGCAGAGGCGCTCTGGCTTCTGCTCAGCAAAATGGCCTGCCGCTGAAATCTTCAGCGCTCAAAAAGGAAGTTTGCATTGCAAGCCCTGAGGCGAACAACGTCGTGCAGCTGAGGAACGGGGGGCTCTTTCCTCCTGTTCGGTTGTTCTTTCAGTGCCTGCAAAATGCACGCTTTTGCTGACACCAACTCAACGGGGCAAAACCCTCTTGAAAACATGGCATCGCCAGGTTGGAAGGTACCCTGAGGGTCATCCAGCCCAACCCCGTGAAATGCAGGAATCTTTTGCCCAACGTGGGGCTCGAACCCGTGATGAAGAGCCTCACGCTTTGTTGACTGAACTGTCCCAGGCGGTGGTGGGACGCATAATTGTTGTTGCATTGCTGGGTAGGGTGTGTTCTTGTAGGCCAGTTGGTGCCTCAACTGGGTCCTGAAGAAGACGCTGGCGGGATTTTTGTGTGGAGCAATTATTGTGGTGGGAGAAAGTAAAGGTAAAGGGACCCCTGACCATTAGGTCCAGTCGTGACCGACTCTGGGGTTGCGGCACTCATCTCACTTTATTGGCCGAGGGAGCCGGCGTACAGCTTCCGGGTCATGTGGCCAGCATGACTAAGCCGCTTCTGGTGAACCAGAGCAGCACACGGAAACACCGTTTACCTTCCCGCCAGAGTGGTACCTATTTATCTACTTGCACTTTGAGGTGCTTTCGAACCGCTAGGTTGGCAGGAGCTGGAACAGAGCAACGGGAGCTCACCCCGTCGCGGGGATTCGAACCGCCGACCTTCTGATTGGCAAGTCCTGGGCTCTGTGGTTTAACCCACAGCGCCACCTGCATCCCAGGAGAAAGGTGCCCCTACAGTATTGCCCAGCAGGACAGGGCCTCCACATGTTGCTAGGCTCCCAAATCCCATAATAACCAGCCAGCGTAGCCGTTGGCCGTGGATGATGGGAGTTCTGGAGCCTAACACCTACAGGGCCTCATGTTCCGCCATCCCTGTAGCAGTGGCATTGTGCATTCACAGAGGCCAAGAAACAATCTGTTTAAGTTGATGGTGAATTACAAGAAGCAAGGTGCAAATGAGTCAGTAAGTACATCGGATGACACACTTGTACCCTGTGTAAATGATCACCCTGGGTTCTGTACTAACGTGAGTTGGAATCCCCATTTCGCCCACATGCCTTGAGAGGGTGGGGAAAACACCCACTCTTCCTGGTTTGCGATTATGAGACAGGAGTCCTTTTTAGTCAACGTGTGTGTGTGTGCGCGCGTGCGTACTTGTGTGTACACTCCATGAGTGAGGTTGGGGCAAGAGTGGGAACATGGCAGCAGGCTTTGGCCTACACATGTTCACTAAACTGTCTGCTGAGTACACACCCACTCACTTGTGCGTGATCGGGGAGGCTGCTTTTGCAGGGTCCCTGATGGTGTGTTTATGTGGGGCCAAGTTCATACAGTATGTGCAGGGGTCAGCAACCTTTTTCAGCCGTGGGGCGGTCCACCATTCCCTCAGACCATGTGGGGGGCCGGACTATATTTTGAAAAAAATATATGAACGAATTCCTATGCCCCACAAATAACCCAGAGATGCATTTTAAATAAAAGCACACATTCTACTCATGTAAAAACACACTGATTCCTGGACCATCCGCAGGCTGGATTGAGAAGGCGATTGGGCCTTAGGTTGCCTACCCCTGGCTTAGTGTCTCTGCAGTTGCAGTCCTGCTCACCTCCACCCCCAATGCACATGGAGCAATTGCACACGCACTGTCTGAGAAAGGTGCTAGCAACTAAGGGTGTTCAGTGGAACAAATGTATCTGCTTTCCCAGAATGGAGTGGCTGGGTGTGCATGTGTCGAGGGATCAGTTGGCGGGGGTGCTACTTAGAAAGGCTCGATTGAAAGCCTTTGAAGGCTGTATTTTTTTGTCACTCATAATGCTGTATATAATGGTGTACAAAGGAGGAGATATTGGAAGGTGCAATTAGCTGTGCCCCTGCTGAAACTCCCTCTCCTGCTTAAGTAATTCAAAGCATAGCTTCCCTGCTTGTCTCCTTTTATCTGGTTACTATAATCTGCCCATGCCCAGGAGCACTCTTCACACATTTCTTGATAATGGAAACTGGGGTTTGGGGAGCTCTGGTCCATGGCCAATGTTAAGCCAGTCTCTCTCTTCAACCTTAAAAGAAGGTGCTCCAAATTCATCTAACAAGGGAGCCAACTTTTCCCCTATGGTTTCCTCCTGTCTCAGGGATGGAGAAGTAAAGGTTAGAGGGATAACCAGAGAGGAGGGGGACTCCTGGAATCAGGAGTGAGGGAATAAAGAGAGAGGCCGAGGTCACATTCACACCATACATTTAAAATACATGGATCTTGGGAACTATAGTTTTGTGAAGGGTGCTGGGAATTGCAGCTCAGTGAGATGCAAACCATCGTTCCAAGAATTCTTCGAAGTAAGCTGTGTCTCTTGAAATGCTACAAACGCGCTTTAAACTTGTGGTGCGGTTGTGACATCAGAAAAGAGTGTACCACCTGGTACGCAGGGTAAGACCCTACCAGCCCGCAGATTGTCTTGCCAGAGTGGTGCATGCTCTACTTATCTCCCGCTTGGACTACTGCAATGCGCTCTACGTGGGGCTACCTTTGAAGGTAACCCGAAAACTACAATTAATCCAGAATGCGGCAGCTAGACTGGTGACTGGGAGTGGCCGCCAGGACCGCATATCACCGGTCCTGAGAGATCTGCATTGGCTCCCAGTACGTTTCCGAGCACAATTCAAAGTGTTGGTGCTGACCTTGAAAGCCCTAAACGGCCTTGGTCCAGTATATCTGAAGGAGCGTCTCCACCCCCATCGTTCAGCACTGAGGTCCAGCGCCGAGGGCCTTCTGGCGGTTCCCTCATTGCGAGAAGTGAGGTTACAGGGAACCAGACAGAGGGCCTTCTCGGTAGTGGCGCCCACCCTGTGGAACACCCTCCCTTCAGATGTGAAGGAAATAAGCAGCTATCCTATCTTTAAAAGACATCTGAAGGCAGCCCTGTTTAGGGAAGTTTTTAATATTTAATGCTGTACTGTTTTTAACATTTGATTGGGAGCCGCCCAGAGTGGCTGGGGAGACTCAGCCAGATGCATGGGGTATAAATAATAAAAAAATATTATTATTATTATTATTATTATTATTATTATTATTATTATTATTATTTTATTATATTACATGGGAGGAACAGACCGGCGTTTCACTGAAGAATGAAGGAGAGGGAGCTGAGCATTGGGACACTGGAGGGAACCTGCTGTCCTACTGTAAGGGAATGTCTAACCGTTGTTAACCACCTTCTTTCCCCTCGATCTCGTGAAGCCTCTGCGGCCTCTTGGAACAGACTGCCAGGATGGCCATGGGAGTGCGGGATCAGTACGAGCCCGTGGCCGAGATTGGCATCGGGGCGTATGGCACCGTCTTCAAGGCCCGCGACCTGCAGAGCGGCAAGTTTGTGGCCCTCAAGAACGTCCGGGTGCAGAACAGCGAGAACGGGTTGCCGCTGTCGACCGTCCGCGAGGTGGCCTTGCTGAAGCGGCTGGAGCACTTTGACCATCCCAACATTGTTCGGTGAGGGACGTGACGGGGGGGGGGGGTGTGACTGTAAGGATCCCAGGGTGGGGCTTGGGAGTGTGTGCTTTGTGGCATGTGCTGCAATCGATTTCTTTCAGGGGCGAGAGAGGAAGGAGCCCGGCATTCCAAGGCTACCTGAAACAATGGCCTCTGAATGCTAAGACACACCTATTAATTCCAAAGGCATAGGTTGGGGCGGAGAACCTGTGGCCCTTCAGATCTTTTATTTTTAAACACACTATTCATATTTAAATTTTTATCCATAGGAAACATAGCTGAAGTTATGAAGACCAATGATGTGCATGGTTTTTGCTTCTGTAGTAAATTAGCTGTAGAATATCCATGATGATGTTATTTTTCATTGCATTCCAAGTATTTTAACAAGTTTACCATTTAATCATTGTCCTTATCCCAATAAGGCTCTCCAGAGAGTTCAGTGGGCGGCGGCAGGATTTTGTTAGGGCTATCTTTTGTCCATCGAGCAAATCTATACCATTGAACAGAAAAGTAATCTATCATGTCTCATTGCTTTTATTTGTAATGTCAGTTTTTCTAGTAGAGCAATGTGCCAAATTGTATTTGTCCATTCCTGTATTGATCCTCTGGCCCTTTGGGTCAGCAAGACTAGTGGTCAGGGACGTCTGAAGGGCTGCAAGCATGGTAGAGGGGGAGGCTGAGGCTAGCATGGGAGGGAGACGCACTCTGTACATACTCAGATATAATATTATCACAGTGTGATGTTCCAGAATTGATGGGACTGTATTGAATATGAGGTTATGATCAAGCTCAAATTAAGGCTTTGGTCTTGTGTCCTGTAAGCCAGGAGGAACCTGTGTTGTTGCTTGGCCTAAGTCCCGCCATTTTTAATGTTCCAGAACACCTCTTTGAGAATTACACTAGCATGAATACGAGCTAGGGATAGGGTGAAGGACGCTCACGGACGAGACCTATAGAGTTTGGGCCTGGATTGTTGAAATGGCTGGCTCATAACCTGACCTATAGGAGGCATGGAGACCCTCCTGAAAGAGCCCATTTCAGAGTGAATGGCTCTCCTTTGACTGGAGCAGACTTGTCTTTGTTCTTGGGCCAGTTGGAATTTTGCCTGGTTCCCTTAAGGCTGGGATTTCTTAAGAACTAGGAAGGAAGCGGGCTACTTGCAGACACACACAGTGCGTTTGTCTGCCTCTGTTCCTGCCTCTGGTTCAAATCTGTCTGCTGCACCCTTTCCCCACAAAGTTATGCAAACTTTAGGCCAAGCTCCTGTTCACTTAGTGAAGAGCAGAGCAAGGTAGCCAGCGGATGTCGCTGGACTCCGATACCCATCATCTCTTACCATTAACCATGCTGACTGGGGCTGATGGGAATTGGAGTCCAGCAATACCCGAAGGGCCACATGTTCTCCATGACTGGCTATGCCAGCTGGAGATGCAATTCAGCTTCCCTATGGAGGGCACCACCTTTACTTTCCCCGGAGTCTTGCGATTGAAAACTGGCACCCCAGGGAGGTGCTAGCTGACGGGAAAGATCCCCCTCGTTGCTCCTACCTTTTAGGAAGTGTTAGAGACTCAGATCTATAAGCTTGGCACCAAATGGCTCCTTAAACCAAGGTTAGAGTCACCAAAAAGTTGCCATTTTGGAGCAGGATGGCCCTAAAGTCTTTTCAAATGATGCACGATCAATTAAACTTCTGGCTAGTTCAGAGGACAACCTTGAGCTATGTTAAGAGCTTTGAGAACTTTGAGAAGAAAAGTCTCTTGATCCAGGGACAGTCCATATATATATTGGCCTATTCCCACCTCTTTTTCTTAATGGCAACATGGACCATTCATAACATTATTTTTTCACAACTGTGAGCAGGGCGGCGGGGGGGGGGGGTGTAAGTGACAACGAGCTGCAACAATTAACTATCGCGTTGTTCACTGCTCCTGTTCAGGCTGCACAGAAAAAAGCATTCTGGTTCCTCAAATTCATTACGATTGTGCAGATAAAATATAACTGATAGGATTCTACAGGGTGGGGCATTAGTGAGTGAAAACAGCCCAGTTCCAGTGATCTCTAGGCGTGCACCTCCAGTTGCCATCCTGGCGCCAAGGCATCTTCACTTGGTTGCAAGTAGTTGAAAGCCTGGCGCCTGGCTAATTTTGAACACTGCTTTCAGGGGTGGTAGCAATTTCTGTTGCTGGCCCATTGGTTTGGTGTGTTTGTGGGGTTGTTGTTGTTTTTTGCATAGAGGCAATAGTTGGGTTTTTTAGGGGGAAGGGTAGGGTAGGAGTCAACCTTGGAAGATGGGACTTCCTCTTTCATTAGGGCTGCAACCCTAAATACTCTGAATGGGTAGCAATTCCGTAAGCAGTGACAGCTGGGGTGGGGAGCCTCAGGCCTAGAGACAGCCATGGTCCTCTGGTCCTTGACACTGCCAAGCCACACCTCTCACTGGCCCTGCTTTGTATTCTCCTTGAGAGTTTTTGCCTGGCTGGAATGTGTCCTTGATCTGTGATCTTGTTTCTTGTTTCCCTGGATGGAGAGAGGGGTTGCGTTTGTGTGTGGAAACTGGCCTACTCTGTCCAAAGCTCAGCTCGCATTTAATAATAATAATAATTTTTATTTATACCCCGCCCTCCCCAGCCAAGGCTAGACTCAGGGCGGCTAACATGCAATAATGAAAACAAGTTGAATGAATACAACTTAAAAACATCATTAAAATACAACATTAAAATATAGAAACATTAAAATATTAAAATGCAGCCTCATCACAGGAGGAGAAAGAAAAAAGAAAGAGGGGGAGGGAATCAAATTGGCTCCAAGCCAAAGGCCAGGCGGAATAACTCTTGTCTTACAGGCCCTGCGGAAAGAAATCAGATCCTACAGGGCCCTGGTCTCATGAGACAGAGCGTTCCACCAGGCCGGAGCCAGTGTGGAAAAGGCCCTGGCTCTAGTTGAAGCCAATCTAACTTCCTTAGGGCCCGGGACCACTCAAGTGTCGCTATTTATGGACCTTGAGGCTCTCCGTGGGGCATACCGGGAGAGGCGGTCCCGTAGGTACGAGGGTCCTAGGCCATGAAGGCCATTAAAGGTCAAAAGCAGCACCTTAAATCTGACCCTGTACTCCACCGGGAGCCAGTGTAGCTGGAAAAGCAGTAGGTGAATATGCTCCCATGACAGGGACCCCGTGAGGAGCCTCGCTGCAGCATTCTGTACCTGCTGGAGTTTCTGGGACAGCCCCATAGTTCTGGAGCACTTTATAAGCATCTTCCTCACCCTGTAGGCTAATGGATGTTTGCACGACAACACGGACAGAGCGCGAGACAAAAGTGACGCTGGTCTTTGAGCACGTGGATCAGGACCTGAAAGCGTATTTGGAAAAAACGCCACCTCCCGGCTTACCCGTGGAGGTAATAAAGGTAAACATCCCTATGAGCATCCTGGATTGCTGCTAGGATGGTACTTGGGAGGGGGCGTCTGAATATGGGGTCCCTAAGGCATTTAAAGGGATGCGGGTGGTGCTGTGGGTTAAACCACAGAGCATAGGACTTGCCGATCAGAAGGTCGGCAGTTCAAATCCCTGCGATGAGGTGAGCTCCCATTGCTTGGTCCCAGCTCCTGCCAACCTAGCAGTTCGAAAGCACGTCAAAGTGCAAGTAGATAAATAGGTACCGCTCCAGCGGGAGGGTAAATGGCGTTTCCGTGCACTGCTCTGGTTCACCAGAAGCGGCTTAGTCATGCTGCCCACATGACCCGGAAGCTGTATGCCGGCTCCCTCGGCCAATAAAGCGAGATGAGCGCCGCAACCCCAGAGTTGGCCACGACTGGACCTAATGGTCAGGGGTCCCTTTACCTTTACTTTAAAGCATTTAAAGGGACATGGGTGGCGCTGTGGGTTAAACCACAGAGCCTAGGACTTGCCGATCAGAAGGTCGGCAGTTTGAATCCCCATGACGGGGTGAGCTCCCATTGCTCGGTCCCTGCTCCTGCCAACCTAGCAGTTCGAAAGCACACCAGTGCAAGTAGATAAATAGGTACCACTCCAGTGGGAAGGTAAACGGCATTTCCGTGCGCTGCTCTGGTTCGCCAGAAGCGGCTTAGTCATGCTGGCCACATGACTCGGAAGCTCCCTCGGCCAATAAAGCAAGATGAGCCCCGCAACCGCAGAGTCAGCCACGACTGGGGTCCCTAATGATTAGGGGTCCCTTTACCTTTTTTAGGCATTTAAAGTGTGGCTGTTGATACAACATGCTCTTCTTTCCCCCCTGCCAGGACATGATGCACCAGTTTCTGAGCGGCTTGGAATTCCTGCATTCAAACTGCATTGTCCATCGCGACCTCAAGCCGGAGAATATCCTGGTGACCAGCTCTGGTCAAGTCAAGCTGGCTGATTTTGGCCTGGCTCGCATCTACAGCTGCCAGATGGCTCTGACGCCACTGGTGAGTCTACTTTGGCTGGGTCCCGTGAAAGATCCAAGGGCTTTTGCTCTGGCATGCATGACCAGTTTGGCACATTGACTAGGGAATTCTCAGATCTTTGGATCTCTTCAGCTGATATGGGGTGGGCGGCTCTCTGTCTGGTTCTTCTCTTCTTCTGTTGATTTAAGCACAGCACGAAAAGGAGACCGCCAGAGCGTCCATGGGGCAGGTACGTTACACTGTAGGGATGGCCAGTGGAAAGCGGTGGTGATGGGAGTTGCAGTTCCAACAGTATCACGAGGGTACCAGGTTCTCCACACATGTTACTGTTGGATATAGTTCCGTTCCACCTTGAAAGGGAACAGGCATGACTGTTGTGTGTCACATGCCTGTTTACTTCCAGCACTTGCTGGGAACTTCAGTTTCTATATTGCTTTTGTACATTGCTGTTTTGCTGGAGGCGAAGGGAAGCAGACATGTTTTCCTTTGTTCCTGAGCTATGCTGAATAAAATGCTGTAAATACCGTATTTTTCGCCCCATAGGACGCACTGGCCCATAGGACGCATCAAGTTTTTTTGGGGGGAAATAAAGAAAAAAAAATTTATTCCCCCCCAGGCGCTTGTGGGGCCGGCAGCGGGGAGAAGCGCTCTTCTCCCCGCCACCTGCCTTCAGATCAGGTCCGGGGACAGCGGGGAGACGTGCTGCGCCTCCCCACTGTCCCCGGAGCTTGCGGGGCTGGTGGCGGGGTCTCCCCGCCGTCAGCCTCCAAACCACTTCGGGAGACAGCGG
The DNA here is from genome assembly GCF_964188315.1 of Podarcis muralis. Taxonomy (NCBI): domain Eukaryota; kingdom Metazoa; phylum Chordata; class Lepidosauria; order Squamata; family Lacertidae; genus Podarcis; species Podarcis muralis. The sequence goes on from NC_135656.1 coordinate 8,370,393, forward strand.
GATGGCGGCGTTCCGCCTCCCTCTGTCCCCCGACCTTGTGGGGCTGGCGCTGGGGCTCTCCTGAAGCCTGGAGAGTGAGAGGGGTCGGTGCGCACCGACCCCTCTCGCTCTCCAGGCTTCAGCGAAAGCCTGCATTCGCCCCATAGGACGCACACACATTTCCCCTTCATTTTTGGAGGGGGAAAAGTGCGTCCTATAGGGCGAAAAATACGGTAATGCTTACACATGGCTCTGTCCGCCTCTTGCGTTGTGAGAAGATTTATTCACTCTGCTGATAAGAGCGTGCACAAGTCTGTAAACGTATCTGAGGCTCATGTTGCTGTTTGATACTGTTCCAAGGGAGACCTGTGATTGCTGCCGGCTGGTGGCTGGAGCCAGTTGGGGGTCTGCCTGATGCCCCCGTCTCCCCAGCAGTATCCCAACAGTTACATGGAAGACCATTTTCAGGCCTGGGTGTCGGGGACTGGACTGAGGAGGAATGGTGGGGACTACCCTGTCCCCCCACTCTTCCTGAACCTTCCCAAGAAGAGGAGGACATTATAGATTTAGAACAGTGGTTTGCAGAAGGTCATAGTTCAGAGGCTGCAGAGGGGAGAAGCTGGGAAATGTTGGGAGAGCAGCAGGAAGTAGAAGCACCAGGGGAGAGAGAGTTGACAGACTCAGTGTCTTTAGAAAGCATTCCTGACCCCCCTCTCCCAGGATCAGGCATGCTTTGAGAGTAGTAGAACAGAAAGCTCAGAGGCAGAGAGCACAGACCAGCCGGCAAAGGGATGGTGTAGAATAGGAGAGACGGAGGGGGTGGGACCTTACTCTGAGCAACGCCATTATCTGAAAGTTGGCATCATCCACCTCTCTGTGCGAAGTGAAATACCATGGTAAGAACTTCTTGTTTTCCCATTTCTGGCTGCCCGCCGTGATCTGATCCCCTGAAGCCTGACTCTGGGACACAGAGCTGCAGATTGTAAGGCTGTGCTGAATCCCAACTGAGGCTGGCTGACCAGGAGCCCCCTGGGAAGTAGAACGGGCTGGGTGTATCCCCTTGCCAATCAAAGTAGCAGCCAGAAAGGCCATCCCATGTAGCTGAAAGGAATGGGGCTTGGCCCCATGCCCAGCATGTCTCTTGAGAACTAGGTCCAAAGTGCACGGGCTGCTCAAGGGATTTTCGTGGTGATGCATTGAGCGGAAGCGGGGGGGGGGCGCTTTATAAACAAGCTGCCTCCTTCACCTGTGAACACTTGCCAAATCTCTGCCGCAGGTCGTCACCCTCTGGTACCGGGCTCCAGAAGTGCTGCTCCAGTCGGCCTACGCTACCCCCGTGGACCTGTGGAGTGTCGGCTGCATCTTTGCAGAAATGTTTCGGAGGAAGTGAGTGGCGCGGGAAGATTGTTCGCGTGCGGGGCGGTGGCGGCAGGGTTGGCGCATCTCACCAGGCGCAGGGAATGGGGTAGTATTTTGGCTGTCAGGGGCACCGCTGTAGGGTGGGAAGTTGATTTGCTGCAGCTCTAGTGCTGTGTGCCAAAGGCCTGATCTGTACCGTATGTTCAAAACAGCAGCATCCCACTTCAAACAGCTCTGGCTTCTCCCAAAGCATCCTGGGAACTGTAGTTTGTTGAGGGTGCTGAGAGCTGTTTTGGAGAGTTCTCGGAGTGGCTTAACAATCAAGCACACTTCCCAGAATGCTTTGGGGGACGCTATTGATTACTCAGAAGTGGTACGGTGCTCCTTTCAATGGGTAGTATGGATGGGGCCAATGTGCCTTCAGTAACTGGCACAGCAGGGCACATTCTGTGGCAAGGACACCCCTCTTTTGGGAAAGAGAAAGTGCTTTGCGTGGAGAAGGTGCCAGGTTCAATCCCTGACAGTGGGAAAAGACCCCTGTCTGAATCCTGGGGAGCCACTGCCAGTCAGAGCAGACTTTTGTAGTCTTGTGCATTGTATTTTGTTAAAAGCTTTGCACAAATTGGCATGGATTGGCTGTTTACAGAGGCGAGGGAGGACTGGGCAAAAAAGGAGGTTTGCATGTACAGTGGTACTTCAGGTTAAGTACTTAATTCATTCTGGAGGTCTGCTCTTAACCTGAAACTGTTCTTAACCTGAAGCACCACTTTAGCTATTGGGGCCTCCTGCTGCCGCCGCGCCACCGGAGCACGATTTCTGTTCTCATCCTGAAGCAAAGTTCTTAACCTGAGGTACTATTTCTGGGTTAGTGGAGTCTGTAACCTGAAGTGTCTGTAACCCAAGGTACCAGTGTGTGTGTGTGTGTGTGTGTGTGTGTGTGTGTGTGTGTTGGCCCTTTTGAAAAATCATATTCATTATTACATTTATTTTCCACTTCCTCCAAGTAGCCGAAGGAGGAGAACAAGGTTCCCCCTTACTTCATTTTATCATCACAACAACTCTGTGTCAGAGGCTAAGAGACAGGGCCTGGCCCAAGTCATGCGGCGAGTTTCATGGGTTATGTCAAATGCACCCCACTCAATGGGAGCAGCGAGGGAGACGCAATGGGGTGGGGTGGTTTAGGCACAAGTAGCGTTAGGGAAAAGATGTGAGTCCCAAGAATACGTTACGTCTCCTCACTCTTCGGAAGACCTGCATGCTGCCCCTCCTTGCTTTCCGTGCGCTTCGACAATATAAACTCTGCCAAGGATTTGCAAACTGCAGTTGGGGGACTGGTCTTGTGAATTTCTGGGGCACGTTCCGCTTGTTAGATCCCCAAGCCATTACCACAGCTGGGAGACAATAGATTAGGGCTGGGCCTGCCCAAACCTCCTGTCTTGCTTATCTTTCGGGCTGAAGACTGCAAGGCAGGGAGGAGCTGGTGACCTGCTTTGCAGAAGATGGAGTGGCAACAGATGCCGTTGGGGGAAGAAGCTTGCAAATGGTTTGGGGGCTTTCTTTTTCTTTTTTTTCCTGCTACAATCACGCAGGCACTTCTGCTATGTTGTTCAGGCTTTTGGGAAAACAATGATTTGGGAAGGCATTTGTAGCCACTGTAGTAGTAGTAGTAGTAATATATTATCACCGTATTTTTTTCGTGTGTTTTTATTACCGTATTTTATTACTGTATTATTACCGTATTTTTCCTTTTAAGGGGAAAAACCTTGACTAGGTTTTTCCCCTTAAAAACAATGTCAAAAATTACGGGGTGTCTTATACACAGATACCAGGGACGCGGGTGGCGCTGTGGGTAAAACCTCAGTGCCTAGGACTTGCCGATCGTATGGTCGGCGGTTTGAATCCCTGTGACGGGGTGAGCTCCCGTCGTTCGGTCCCAGCTCCTGCCCACCTAGCAGTTCGAAAGCACCCCTAAGTGCAAGTAGATAAATAGGTACCACTTTATAACGGGAAGGTAAACGGCGTTTCCGTGTGCTGCGCTGGTGCTGGCTCGCCAGCTGCAGCTTCGTCACGCTGGCCACGTGACCCGGAAGTGTCTTCGGACGGCGCCGGCTCCTGGCCACTTAAGCGAGATGAGCACGCAACCCTAGAGTCGGACACGACTGGCCCGTACGGGCAGGGGTACCTTTACCTTTTTATACACAGATACATCTCCCTCCATTTTCTTAAATCTGAGTTCCCAAAAATAGGGGCCGTCTTCTAAAAAAGGAAAAATACGGCATTTATATGCCTCTCATCTGACAGGGTTGCCTCAGCCACTCTGGGCTGCTTCCAATAAATTAAAACATCAAACACGGTAAAACATCAAATATTGAAAACTTCCCTATAAAGAGCTGCCTTCAGATGCCTCCTAAAAGTCAGTTAGTTGTTTATTTCCTTGACATCTGATGGGAGGGACTCAGGATCTGGCAAACTAAGAAGACAGAAAAACACAATAGTTAAAAATAAATTAAACAAAGCTTCTAAAAAAATTAAGAGCATCCAAAAACGTTTTTAAAACGGTCACATATCCTCACAGCTAAGAATGTTAGGATTGCCAGTAAGATTTCTAGGTGCCTTAATATTAGAAAAATAATCAAAACAGTGTACAATGCATATTAAAATATAATATAATGATTTTAAAAATTATTCACATCATAAAAACATAAAATAGAGCAGCATTCTCCTCCCACTGCTTCTTGGTGAATTAATATGATTCAGTATTTGGCTCAACGTTGGCTTGCAACTGTGTGCTCGTTCGCCTTGTGTGTTTCTGAGATCACTGTCTTTGTTCAAGACGCCGCTGCGGTGAGGTGGCAGCTAGATTGGTCTGTCAACTCAATCTGCGTATTATTTGGCATTTGAGAATGCTCATCAATCTCTCTGCAAACCCTCCTTGTCATGCACTGTCAGAGCAGTCAGACGCCTTCTTGACCACCCCCTCCACCTCCCCTAAGAAAAAAAGCTGCTCAAAGAGACTTTTGTCAGTTGGTGTTGTGTCCAATCCACTGGTTTTCAGCTGGAGAGTTGGAGGCCACTGCTGCCTGGCGTAAGATGGCTAACAGCAACCATTTGTTGTTGTTTAGTCGTTTAGGTGACTCTTCGTGACCCCATGGACCAGAGCACGCCAGACACGCCTGTCTTCCACTGCCTCTCGCAGTTTGGTCAAACTCATGCTGGTAGCTTCAAGAACACTATCCAACCATCTCGTCCTCTGCTATCCCCTTCTCCTTGTGCCCTCCATCTTTCCCAACATCAGGGTCTTTTCCAGGGAGTCTTCTCTTCTCATGAGGTGGCCAAAGTATTGGAGCCTCAGCTTCAGGCTCTGTCCTTCCAGTGAGCACTCAGGACTGATTTCCTTAAGAATGGAGAGGTTTGATCTTCTTGCAGTCCATGGGACTCTCAGGAGTCTTCTCCAGCACCAGAATTCAAAAGCATCAATTCTTCAGTGATCTTCTTTATGGTCCAGCTCTCACTTCCATACATCACTACTGGGAAAACCATAGCTTTAACTATACGGACCTTTGTTGACAAGGTGATGTCTCTGCTTTTTAAGATGTTGTCTAGGTTTGTCATTGCTTTCCTCCAAAGAAGCAGGTTTCTTTTAATTTCATGACTGCTGTCACCATCTTCAGTGATCATGGAGCCCAAGAAAGTAAAATCTCTCACTGCCTCCGTTTCTTCCCCTTCTATTTGCCAGGAGGTGATGGGACCAGTGGCCATGATCTTAGTTTTTTTGATGTTGAGCTTCAGACAGTATTTTGCGCTCTCTTCTTTCACCCTCACCTGCCATCAAGGTTGTATCTTCTTCATATCTGAGGTTGTTGATACTTCTTCCGGCAATCTTAATTCCAGCTTGGGATTTATTCAGCCCAGCCTTTCGCAACCATACCACCATACAAATAAATAATGTTGATATATTAAGAAGTGGGTCCCCAGATGGTTATTTAGGTAGGTTTCAGGTTTGAAATGGCTGAAGACTGCTGTTTAAAAGCACTTCTGTTTGAGGCATGGCACATCAGGTGTATACTTCTGTTCAGATGTTCAGGTGCAGAACACAACAGGAAGTTGCCGCCAAAAAGATGGCTGCCTCCTTCCAGAGCATTTTTCCATGAGTGCTTCCTGCGCTTCTGGCTCTCCACCTTGACATCGGAGTGCAGAAACTTGGCATGTAGACTTGGCTTCACAAAGTCCTGTTGAAGGGATCTTCTTGTGCAAATCCCTGGTTCCACCAAAAGATGGGGGGAAGCAGAGCCATTCATGAGCTGGTGTGGTGGTTGAACTCGGACCTGGCAGACCAGGGTTCAAATCCCTGCCCAGCTGTGAAACTTCGAGACTTTGATGAGCTGGTGACTGTATTTCTTTCAGCCTGACCTACCTCGCAGGGTGATGGCTAGGGTCAAATGAGGGAGAAAGGGTTGGTCGGAAATGTAGCAGTGGTGGTGTTTCTATAAACCTTTTAAAATAAAAAGTTCTTAATTTTGAAAGTTGTGCTCTCCTTGAAGACTTGCTTGGTTGTGAGAGAGAGAGAGTGGCTCATGAAGTTGCTGTGTGTATGATGAAATCCTCTGTCATTGCTTGGTGACATTACATGGACCACTGGGGAAGGGTTAGCCTTCCAGTTGACCAGTGGGATGAGTAAACTGGACCATCCTGAGGTGCTATAACCTTATCAATAGATCTGTTCTTCGCCTCACCCCTGTCTCTCATTGTTTGCTAGCCACCATTGCCTGGGGCATGGCTTGGGCCAGGGAACCCTGTCTTTGCCCGGTGCAATTTTGAATGTTACATTTCCTGGTTCTCTGGATCAAGTCGCAACTGCCTTGTGACAGACTGCCTGTAATACAGTTCCAGTATTGCAGGGACACAATATATCACATGTCCTACACGTGAACTCAAAAAAACTGATGACAGAGGCTTCTGGTAATTCATGTTTAGGGCTTGCGATGACAAGTAACCACAATTCCCTTTTGTCCTCTCTGCAGGCCCCTCTTCTGTGGCAACTCTGAAGCTGACCAGCTAGGCAAGATCTTTGAGTGAGTCTCGCCTTTTTGTTTGCTCCAAAGGGCTGGCGAAAGTCACTGGGGGAAAGGGAGATCTCTTTCGTTAGGTCATTAGCCTTACTCAGCATAGTCGTGCATGACTCTGCTCGTTTTTATGAGCGTGCTAAGCCAAGTCATGTGTATGCATAAGAGAAGTTCCTCATTATTATTATTACTTACCGCATTTTTCGCTCTATGGGGTGCACTGGACCATAGGGCGCACCTAGTTTTTTGGGGGGAGGGGGATAAAGAAAAAAAAATATCCCCCCCCCCCGAGCTGCAAAGAAGCCAAGACAGTCTTGGCTTCTTTTTTAGCCACGGGGCTGGGGCAGGGGAAGCCCGAGCTTCCCCTGACCCCAGCCCCCAGAACGGGTCCAGGAGCGGGGACGAGGTTGCGTGCAACCTCGCCTTCGCTCCCGGAGCTTGCTGCTATCCGCAAGCCTTTTGACGCCGGCGGAAACTCCCGCCGGGCTCCGAAGGCTTGCGGATAGCTGCCTGAAGCCGGGGTGCGCAGCAGGAGTTGGCGCTGCGCTCCCCGGGCTTCAGGCTGCTATCCACAAGCCTTAGGAGCCCGGCAGGAACTCACGCCGCGCTCCAAAGGCTTGCGCATAGCTTCAGCGAAAGCCTGCATTCACTCCATAGGACGCACACACATTTCCCCTTCATTTTTGGAGAGGAAAAAGTACGTCCTATAGAGCGAAAAATACGGTAGTAAATTCTGGCCTGGGGTCCTGAGGGATTTCTCCCCACCCTGTTCGCATTGCCTCGTCTTAGTGACGAGTGTGTGTTCTCCGCTGCAGAGCACAGACCTGTCTGGTGATGTTGGCTGGAGTTATCTGCTCTGACAGCCCCAGTTAATTGAAGGTTGCACTGGGTTTGATGATTGCTGGTTAGCAGGAAAAGATCCTGACTTGCAGCAAGGAGTTGAAATACAGTGGTGCCTCGCAAGACGAAAAGAATCCGTTCCGTGATTCTCTTCGTCTAGCGGTTTTTCCGTCTTGCGAAGCAACCCCATTGGCAGCTAAGCGGATTAGCGCTATTAGCGGCTTAGCGGCTAAGCTGTTAAAAGGCTATTAACGGCTTAGCGGCTTTGAAAAAGGGGGGGGAAGCGGGGGGAAATGGCGAGACGCGCAAGACGTTTTCATCTTGCAAAGCAAGCCCATAGGGAAATTCGTCTTGCGAAGCGTCCTCCGCGAGGGAAAACCCTTTTGTCTTGCAGGTTTTTCATCTTGCGGGGCACCACTGTAGGTGGTCTCTGGATCATTCACAATGAAATTTGTGCGTGCACAAGTCAGAAAACTTCCAAGTTTTCCAAATATGCTACTTGCATAATGAATGCAAATAAATGTTGGATTATTTAGTCTGGCAGGTCTCTTAAACTCATTCCAACATTGTGAGAAGCTAAAGTAGTTCAAGGTGCGTGTCTCTCTCTTGAAGTGGGACAAACAGTAGAAAGGAAGGGAAAGAGGAGTGGCAAGAATGATCTATGAAGTCCCCCACTTAGACAATCCTGTATGTGTCTACTTAGAAGTAAGCTTAATTGGGTTCACTGATGCTTACTCCTGGGTAAGTGGGCTCAGCCTCACAAAGATCAAAAGGATTCTTTCCTAAAGGTTTCCTTGAAAAGCACAAGAATTTGAAATTTAAAGAAACGGAAAAGTTACGAAGGTTCCAGGGTGACTTAAACTGTAAAACGTTGGAAGAGGTGATTAAAAACAAAAATTGAAGCGGATAATTTTAGGGGATCTACTTCTGGCACAAGGGACGCGGGTGGCGCTGTGGGTTAAACCACAGAGCCTAGGAGTTGCCGATCAGAAGGTCAGTGGTTCGAATCCCCATGATGGGGCGAGCTCCCGTTGCTCGGTCCCAGCTCCTGCCAACCTAGCAGTTCGAAAGCACATCAAAGTGCAAGTAGATAAATAGGTACCACTCCAGCGGGAAGGTAAACAGCGTTTCCGTGTGCTGCTCTGGTTCGCCAGAAGTGGCTTAGTCATGCTGGCCACATGACCCGGAAGCTGTACGCCGGCTCCCTCGGGCAATAAAGCGAGATGAGCGCCGCAACCCCAGAGTCGGCCACGACTGGACCTAATGGTCAGGGGTCCCTTTACCTTTACTTCTGGCACAATCACAAGAGCAGTGTGATATGGGAATAGGTGAAGCAAGGGGATTGGGAAGCTTCAGTCCAAAGACCCATCTAGTCCAGAACTCTATGCTCACCATGGCCAACCCCGCGGACAGGAGCTGAGCACAACAGCACTCTCACGTTGGCCAACGCTGTTGTGGTGGACATGAACCAGACATCCCTGGTTCAGATCTCAGGTGACATGACTATAGACCAGTTTATTACAGATCTTAAGGCAGGGGTGGGGAACTGGATCCGCCTCATGGGCCAGATCCTTATATCTCTACCCCACCCCACTCCCACGCTCCAGGTCTGATAATTGGACATCTGTCATCATGGGCAATTGACCCATTCTTGCCCACATAGTTTGCAATTAAACTGCTTGGGCAAAGACACAGCCCACAGTGTTGGTGATAAACTCATCACCAGGGCTCGTGAAACCAGGTGAACAGAGCATTGTGTGGCCAGGGAAACCCAGCCAGTTGGGTGGGGTATAAATAATAAAATTATTATTATTTATCAATTATTAATAGCACCTGCTAATTGGTGGTTCCGGGACACTTGCTTTTCACCCAGCCTTAATATACCGTATTTTTTGCTCTATAAGACTCACTTTTTCCCTCCTAAAAAGTAAGGGGAAATGTATGTGCATCTTATGGAGCGAATGCTGGCTGCGCAGCTATCCCAGAAGCCAGAACAGCAAGAGGGATTGCTGCTTTCACTGCGCAGCAATCCCTCTTGCTGTTCTGGCTTCTGAGATTCGGAATATTTTTTTTCTTGTTTTCCTCCTCCAAAAACTAGGTGCGTCTTGTGGTCTGGTGCGTCTTATAGAGAGAAAAATACGGTACTTAGCGCAGCACAAGGCAGGTGAACATGGCCTGACCGACCTTGACACATGGGCCAAATGTGGTGCCTGGTGAGCATAATTCGGTCTATGGGCCAGAGCTGTGCTCAGCATCAGTTAAGGCTGTGGAGCCATTGAAATAGAACAGCAGTGGCAAAGTTGGGGGAAACCAGTTTGCGTAGCTCAGGAACTGACATGCTGCTGGGGTGATGGTCTTGAACCCTGGTAACCTCCCACACATCTTGGCAGAGGGCTGCCTTCCGGGGAAGCCACCAGGCGACTCTGGCTCACGATCTCTCCTTGACTTGCAGCCTGATCGGGCTCCCATCCGAAGAGGACTGGCCCCTGGACGTGTCTCTGCCACGCTGCGCCTTTGCTGCCCGCTCCCCGCAGCCCGTCGAGAAGTTTGTGCCGGAAATCGAACCCCTGGGAGCTCAGCTGCTGTTGGTACGTTCCACAGAGATGGGCAGGTCACCGTGTGAGGCAGGGAGAATAGATCAGGGGAGCGGGTTATGCACTTAAATGCACTTAATATTTATGCAGCGCTCTTCTCCAGTAGTTGGGATCTACTCTGCTTGTGCACTGAGAGGGCAGATCTTAGTGTGGTTTGGGCAGCACTGCATGAGCGATGTGCATATGCTGAATGCCTTCTATCCATGCCCAAGGGATGTGGGTGGTGCTGTGGTCTAAACCATTGAGCCATGGGCTTGCCGATCAGAAGGTTGGCGGTTCGAATCCCCGCAATGGGGTGAGCTCCCGTTGCTCTGTCCCAGCTCCTGCTAACCTAGCAGTTCGAAAGCACACCAGTGCAAGTAGATAATTAGGTACTGCTGCTGCGGTAAGATAAATGGCGTTTCCGTGCGCTCTGGTTTCCATCACGGTGTTCCATTGCGCCAGAAGCGGTTTAGTCCTGCTGGCCACATGACCCGGAAAGCTGTCTGTGGAAAAACACCGGCTCCCTCAGCCTGAAAGCAAGATGAGTGCCACAACCCCATAGTCGCCCTTGACTGGACTTAACCGTCCAGGGGTCCTTTACCTTTACTATTATTATTAATCCACGTCCATCATTAGCCTATAAATCCACCCTGGAGAGCAATCTAAAGCAGCAGTATTTTCCAGTGGCAAAACTGGTCCTGATCATAGATTGCTTTGGCTGGAAAGTGCGAGGGACATTATTAAATTCTCCCCAATTTATCAAAGTGCACAAGAAAACTAACTATGCCTAGACTAGCTGAGCTCTCAGAATGTTGTTGGGACTCCCAACTCGTGTCCTCTTCCCTGACCATTGGCCTTGATGGTTAGGGCTGACGGCATTTGGAAATCTGACACTATCTGGAGGTTGGGGGAGGGTTTTATCATTTCTGCTAAGCAAACTATTTGAAGAAGTTGCCACATGGCCAAGTCATTGGCTCTTAGTGACCTGGCTTTGGGGGGGAAATTGTCTGTGGAAGTAAATAGGCAACAAATGTCGGTGACTCAAGTGTTTGGTAACTGGGAGGGACTGCTGGCTTTTCATCTGTTCAAGCTGTTGGCGATCACCGCCGTATGAATAATGTGCCGTGTGAACTCGCCCTTAGTCATAGGATGATGCAGGGCAATGTTTTCGAAATAGGATTCTAGAGACGTTTGAGAGCTGTAAGCTGTGTAGCAAGAAGAATCATTGGAGATGGGAGTAAGGCACACTGTGTCCCAATTTGGGGTTTGCACACATTCAGGGTACCCTCCTGCAGATCTTGCGCAGAGGAGGTCTGGACCCTGTTCTGCCTGCGATGAAAAATGATGTGATATTCATTTTACATTTTGTATAATTTACTGTTGGAGTGGCACACAAAGGATGAACAAGTTAAATCTGTGATGATAGATTGGGCAAGAGATGTTGGACATAACATAATGTTTGAGGATTGGGAAAGGTTGTGGAGGAAAGGGGTCAAGTTCACTGCATGTACGGTGTTAAAGGAAAATGTTATGAAAATGATGTGTAGATGGTACTTAACCCCTGTAAAACTAGCAACGATTTATCATAAGAGTGATAATCTATGTTGAAACAAAAAAATTCCTTCCAGTAGCACCTTAAAGACCAACTAAGTTAGTTCTTGGTATGAGCTTTCGTGTGCATGCACACTTCTTCAGATACACTGAAACAGAAGTAGCCAGATCCTTCTATATAGTGAGAATCTATGTTGGAAATGTAAAGAAAAAGAAGGTACTTTTTACCATATGTGGTGGACTTGTCCCAAGGTGAAAGACTTCTGGGAAAAGATTTATAATGAATTGAAACAAATGTTGAAATATACATTTATCAAGATACCAGAGGCCTTTCTTCTTGGAATAATAGGTTTGGAATTGCCCAAGAAAGATGTTAGATTGTTCTTGTATGCCACAACTGCTGCTAGAATTTTGCTGACCAAAAATTGGAAAACACAAGAAGTCCCAATAGTGGAGGAATGGCAGATGAAGATGATGGACTTTTCGGAGCTAGCCGACCTGACCAGAAGAGTCCGCGACCAGAAGGAGGAGGAGTATCCAGAGGAATGGAAGAAATTTAAAGACTATTTAGTTAAATATGTTAAGATAACTTAAATAGAATTACTTGCGAGTACCAAATTGGCCTAGGATTTAAATATGTGATGTTGTAGAATACTATGGGTAAAAGTTAAAATGAAAAGAAAGAAAGATGTTAATTGGACTAAGTAAATTTTATGTAAAATTAGTTTAGGAAAACTGCTACAATGATTTATATGGAAACTCAGCCAGGGGGAATCGAGGAAGTCATCTAACAATGTTAACAAACGTGGAATTTCTATAGTTAGGATATGTTGTGATATCCTAATGATGTGATATTCATAATGTTTCCCACTCTGTCTCCCTCTAGGAAATGCTGACATTCAACCCGTACAAACGGATCTCTGCCTTCAAAGCACTGCATCACCAGTACTTTCGAGACCAGAGTGCAGGTGAAGGCTAGCGGCATCCCCGCAGGTCCCTGGCAAGGGGTGAAAAGACTGTACACAAAAAGACTTTGCGTGTGTATGAAGATAATTGGCCCCTCACCCTGGAGGCTGCAGTCAGACCGTCTCCCAAAACCCCCTGGCTGTGCTGGGACTTTGAGGGGCGGGGAGAGGGCCGGAGCCGTTGCCAACATGCGGAACGAAAACGAAAAGGTGCCTGTTGCAGGAAGTGCAACGCCGAAATCCTTCCTGCCCTGGAAATAACTAGGATTCCTGTGGTATCTCTGTGCCAACACCACCCTCGCAGATGTACGTGCACACTCACTTTCTGTGTTCCTGGGCTGAGTCCCAGCAGTGTTCTTGAAGGTCAGTTTGTGTTTTGAGACAGTCCACGTTGAGGCTTCTCTCTCTCGTCATAGCCAAAGGCGTCTCCGATAACTTTTTTTTTAAAATGAATAAATTTTTTATAACAGTTTACACACAATAATGTTCCTGCCTTTTATCACATTCCTGTGGCTAACAGTTTGACACTAAAGCCTTGCCTTAACTTGTTACACTGAGCGCCGTGAAAGCGTGAGCAAAGGATATTTTTGTATAAAGTATTCACAATTCATTTTCCAAAAAAAAATTTGAATTGACACGACACTGGTCAGGAGAGACCTACGTAATCGGGGATCTGGGCATGGGAGAACTGCTCAGATGGAGAGATCAGCTGATTCCAGTCATTGATGTGAAGTTTTTCTTTTCTTTTTAATATAAAAAAAAGCTTCCGAAAACGAAATTTCAATAAAGAATATGGATGGGTGGGGGGCCAGGCAAGTATAGCTTGGTCTTTCCTCTTTCCTGTCACTTGAAGATGTATCGTGTTTTTATTAGTATCATGAATGAACAGGTGTGTGTGTGTGTGTGTGTGTGTGTGTGTGTGTGTGTCTGGGAATGGGTTGCTTGAGTGCAGATCCACTGATATGTGGGGGCAATTTCTGCAAAGTCCTGAAATGGGAATCTTCCACCAGCTCAATCTGGTGGTGAAAAATCTTTGCTTTTTGAAATGGGAATCTTAAACGTTGGTTTCAAGAATCTGATTTTAAGTTGTTGTCGTTTAGTCGTGTCCGAATCTTCGTGACCCCCTGGACCAGAGCACGCCAGGCACTTCTGTCTTCCACTGCCTCTCGCAGTTTGGTCAGACTCATGTTTGTAGCTTCGAGAACACTGTCCAACCAGCTCCTCCTCTGTCATCCCCTTCTCCTTGTGCCCTCCATCTTTCCTAAAATCAGGGTCTTTTCCAGGGAGTCTTCTCTTCTCATGAGGTGGCCAAAGTATTGGAGCCTCAGCTTCACGATCTGTCCTTCCAGTGAGCACTCAGGACTGATTTCCTTCAGAATGGCTAGGTTTGATCTTCTTGCAGTCCATTGGACTCTCAAGAGTCTCCTCCAGCACCATAATTCAAAAGCATCAATTCTTCAGCGATCAGCCTTCTTTATGGTCCAGCTCTCACTTCCATACATCACTACTGGGAAAACCATAGCTTTAACTACACGGACCTTCATCAGCAAGGTGATGTCAGTGCTTTTTAAGATGCTGTCTAGGTTTGTCATTGCTTTTCTCCCAAGAAGCAGGCGTCTTTTAATTTCGTGGCTGCTGTCACCATCTGCAGCGATCATGGAGCCCAAGAAAGTAAAATCTCTCACTTGATTTTAAGTAGCACATTACAGTTCCCTTTAACCTTTATTAAAAAAACAAAAACACAACCCTGTCCATAATAGAGAATGTTGTATTTTGGGCTCAGCGAAAGAGCCCAAAATTTGCATTCAGAAGGGTGCCTGGTTCAGTTCCTATCTTAAGAGTGTTGTAGCAGATGTGGTAATGAGGTTGGGAGAGCAATACTTCAGTGTTTCAGTGCTCTATGATTCAGTATAAAGCAGATTTGAATGGCCATCTTCTTAAGGGGGGGGGGAATTGCTTCCAAAAATCCAATAACTCTGATTTTTGGCACTTGTGAGTGCAGCTGCTCCGTCCCATACAGTAACAGTGCAGGTAACTATTTTATAATGTAACATGACATTTGGCAAGCCTTTGTAGGTATACAGGAGTGCTTTCTTGGGCTCCATGATCACTGCAGATGGTGACAGCAGTCACGAAATCAAAAGATGCCTGCTTTTTGGGAGAAAAACAATTACAAACCTAGACAGTATCTTAAAAAGCACTGACATCACCTTGCTGATAAAGGTCTGTGTAGTTAAAGCTATGGTTTTCCCAGTAGTGATGTATGGAAGTTGAGTGCTGGACCATAAAGAAGGCTGATCACCAAAGAATTGATACTTTTGAATTCTGGTGCTGGAGGAGACTCTTGAGAGTCCCATGGACTGCAAGAAGATCAAACCTCTCCATTCTGAAGGAAATCAGCCCTGAGTGCTCACTGGAAGGACAGATCCTGAAGCTGAGGCTACAATACTTTGGCCACCTCAAGAGAAGAGAAGACTCCCTGGAAAAGACCCTGATGTTGGGAAAGATGGAGGGCACAAGGAGAAGGGGACGACAGAGGATGAGATGGTTGGACAGTGTTCTCGAAGCTACCAGCATGAGTTTGACCAAACTGTGGGAGGTAGTGGAAGACAGGAGTGCCTGGCGTGCTCTGGTCCATGGGGTTAGGAAGAGTGGGAAACAACAAATAATACAGGAGTGAGAATTTGCCCAGTGTCTGAGTTGGGCCACTCCTGCCAGGATGTGTGGGCGTCCCTTTGAGGGTTGCCAGAGCGCCTTCCCGGGAAATCGCCTTCTGCACTCCCCTGCCCAGCGAGCCAGTGCTCGCCCTTTGAAAATCTTAAAGCTCTCCCCCAAATCCCTTTGGAATATGTCAATTATGAACTTATAACTGGAGAATTGTAGATGCAAATCTACTCTTGGGCTTCCTTGTTGCCAAATTTGGATGGTATTTCTTTATGTTTCAGCCCTGGGTGCAAGAGGCAATCTTATCTCAAATAAACTGCCTACTACTCTCAAATGAACACCTTGTCATAAGCAGTTTCCATTTCTGGTAAGCAGCAGCCACCTCTTGAAAGATAAACTTCACAGAGCCTCTCCAGCCTGCAATTGCCTTGCAGGCAAATCAGTCAACTTCCTTCATTAAATCACATTGCTTGGAGGAGACGCAGCAAGCCGTCACACATACAAGTCTTCACTTGACAGCTTAGTTACTGGAAGAACTTTTAATAAGAAAGCTTATTACCTCTGTATAGTAGATGCTAGGGACAAACTGCGAAGGAAGGCCCGTTGTCTTCTCGCCAGCCTGGTTTGCTGGATTGTGGGGAGACCTGATCTGATCTTGCAAAGCAATTCTAGGTAGCGGACAATGCTCACTTAAAAGATGGCAAGACCTCGCTGTCTTCCACCGCTATTCCTTTGATATAGGCCTCTTGAGAAGTTAATTGAATAAGTAAATTTTATGAGAAATTAGTTTTGGAAAACTGTTACAATGATATACATTGAAACTTAGCCAGGGGGGTTTGAGGAAGTCACCGAACAATGTTAATAATAGCGGAATAATTACAGTTAGGATTTATGTTTGTTTGTTTATAAATTTGAAAAATCAATTAAAAAAATTGAAGATACAGGCCTCTTGAATTGGCTTAAATCCAAAGGGAATTATGTTGCCCTCTGCTGGCAAGAATGCTGATATGCAAAAATTTTGAGAATGGCTTGAAGATTTTCATTTTTCATACAGTTTTTTAGTAGACGAAACACCATCCCTGCTCTGTAAAGATGGGTCCATGTTAAGAGTTTGAGAATGAAGGAAGTGTGACTTGAGTATCATTTCTCTTTGGGAAACAAAAATCATGCAAATTATTATTTATTAATTAAGTTTGCGTCTCAGGGCGGTCACAACATAAAATTGCATGACAAGCACGGTCACAACATAAAATTGCATGACAAGCAAGATAGCTGGTGCGATTTTGCACTTGAGTACCATATTGTTTTATTTAAGGGCGCTCTCTACGATCCTCCTCCCTGAGACTCACAAGGCCTGGGTTTGAGAGAAATGTACTTTATTCAAATAGTAACTCCAATCTACAACAGCAGCAGTCAGAGTGTACATGATGGTAGAAGTATATTGATTTTAACAAAGCCATCTGGTGATGTGAACTTCTGAGCATTGCGTCTTTTTTTTCTTCACACATTAAGCCTGTGCCACTCTTCTTCCCCCCACTGCCAAAAGTTCAGGGCAAGGATAGTCTCTAGCAACTAGGCAGCGCTGAATGAAGTCTCCCAGGGCCCTGGAAGCAGCCAGCGAGGGCTGCCTACCTTGGGGTGGTTGAGCAGGCATATTGTTTAGTCTTTCCTCTAAAGCAAATAGGATGACAGACCTGCTCGCAATACTAACCTGGCTAGGAGTCATAGCAACATTTATGTGCTCTATACCCTATATAAAGTGCATTTTATCTTGTTCTGATCAGCCGCTGCTGTTCAGCTTTGCCTTGTGTCTCCCACCCCAGCAGTTTAGCTCAAAAGAGTGGTGCCAACAGCTTTGCTTAATAGAGTTAAGTCCTCTTTCTAGCTTACTCTAGGGTAGTACAGAGCAACACCATCTCTATCTTTTAAATATGGTTAGCCCTTGCTAGGCCAAGCTCAAGCCAGCAACTAGTTGTACGAGGTCATACTGCCTGCTGCAGTTTTACACCTGATCAGTACACGCCTTGGCTCAACTGTTTCTGCTGAAGCTGCCACATTATCCAACCTGCCTCAGACTTTGGTGCATGTTTGCAAAAAGGTGTCTCTCCCCCTCCCCATCCCAAATTAATAGCATGGTGCCCATTAGAGCAGTCACTGGTGTAGTATAAAATCTGGTTTTTGTGTGTGTGATGATAAGTCTAACCATGGCTTAGTGTGAACGAGTGGGGGTCCTGGAGAAAAGATGGCGGTTGCCACGCTCCCCAGGGCTATGCCACGGTTTGGCTCAGCATTCATTGTACGCGAACCACAAGCTTTTAACCAAGATTTGTTTTGTTTAACGTGTGTTTGTGGGAGGGGGAGGCAGAGAGAATGGGTTGGGTGGTGGCACTGTCAAACCATGGTTTAGCGTTTGCTAGCACCACAGGAGGGAGGAGCGCTGCAGCCAGTGTCTTCACTCTGAAATTCCTTGTTTGCTCATTCACATTGAGCCAGGGCTGAGGAACGTCTGTCCCTCTCGATCAGTGGTTCTTCACCTGTGGGTCCCCAGATGTTGTTGGACTACAACTCCCATCATCCCTGAGCTCTGGCCTTGCTAGCTAGGGGTGATGGGAGTTGTAGTTCAACAACATCTGAGGACCCACAGGTTGAGAAAGGCTGATCTAGGTGGTGCTGAACTAGATCTCCTATCACCCCTGACACGGGCAGAGAGGAGATGGTGTCCAACAGCAGTTGGTGAGCCACAGGTACCGTGGCCCTGAGCTGGCCCAGGCTTAATGCTATCCATGCATGCTTTTCTACACAACCCACCTCCCTCTTAACCTAGCTTTCCGTCTCCATTTCTCCACTCTGCCAAGCGCCAGGGAAAGCGGGTGTGTGCCCATTTGTGCTGAGGGTTAAGGGAACAGACTCTTGCTTCTCACCTGAAGGCACACCCACCTTCCCCCTTATGGGAGAGTCCTTGCTGCCCTAAGAGGCTTGGTTTGTGGGGAAAAGGAACATTCTTCCTGCAGCAGTAATGTCCCCCTAATGTCCCGCTCTGGGTGTCATTGTCTCCACCGTTGTAACTCCCCACCACCACCAGCCCCTTACGGCAGTAGGTCACATCTACCCTTGTTGAGACTGTCAAGATGCTGAACGGTCCTGTTGCCGGATCCTTTCTTCTGCCATCGTCGCCGCCCAGCCGCTACTCTGGAAGGAGTCCAATGTGGGTGTTCTCCAAGGTTACAGGGGATAAGAAGGTGTAATGTTGGGTTTCAAAAGGAGTCCGTTGTAGGCAGCTAAGAGCTCCAATAACGAATATGCATTATTCTTGGAGAAGAAATTGGTGACACCCTACTGAAGTCCAAGTAACCTCTTCTAAAACAGCCAAGGTGAGTTTTCAGGGAGAAATTGATAGAAGAAGCACCCACAGCTTAGCAGTTTTTCCCCTTAGGCTGCCAGTTGAAAGCACCAGCACAGGAGGAGCTTAGTACAAATTTACAGCATTTCGGTGCTCAGTGGAATTGTGGTTCCATTTCTCCTTGCTGCTCATCTATAACTAAATGACAGTAGACCAAGACTGGAAGTATCTGCAGGGACATGAACTGGGCTAGGGTTCAAAACATGCCCCTGGAGCTAGCTATGCATTCCCTTGTACATCCTTAATGGATCGATTTAGGGGGGAAGAGCCTGAACAGCGCTTAATATTCTAGGAGCAATAGAGCTTATCTATTCTGCGAGCAGCTTCAAGCCTATTTTCCCCAGTCAAGGAACCAAAGGGATAGGACTGCAAAGGGACTAGGAATCTGAGACTCAGTAGACCGACGAGATTCTGGTCCTCTGTTCCTTTAGAACAAGTCATCAGAAAAACCACTTTCAAGCCAGCTTAAAAATGTGCACGCTAGATGCAAACTTCAGTTACATTATGGGTGAGCCAGTTCTCTGAAAGGTTTACACAGGCCCCTGCTTTCCCTTCGGAAGGAGGGAACCTGCACTTATGATTAAGTCAGGCAAAATTCAACTTATGGATTTTAAAAAAAACCCACGACTTCTTAATAATAATAATAATAAAAAGACCCACCCATGTAGTTCAGCTGAAATCTAAAAACTTCCCTTACCGAATCGCTGCACGTGCCTCTCATGTCTACTACCCTCAGCCCAAGTGAGACCACAGCAAAACCAAGTGTGATGGAAAATGGAGTCCAGCAACATCTGGGAGGGCCACAGGTTCCCCTCAAAGCCCCCGCACTAAAGACAATGACCCAAAGTACAAGTTTTAAAAACACAGAAGTGATTGTAGCTATGAGCTGCAATTAGATAAGTGACTCTGCAAAGGGATAACTCCATATTTTTCTTCCAAAAAGGCAGAGTCGTCTTTGCCACCTGCCAAAGGCTTCATGTCAAGGATGGAACCTTTGCTCTGCTATTTCATCCAATCAGCAGTTTGGCAGAATGGCAAAAACCCCAGCTCCCTCACAGCTGCTTCAAAGGATTGCTTTTCTTCTTGCGTGATGGAAAAGGATCTCTTGAATAAGGGACGTGCAACTAATTAAAAGGAAAACACATGGTTGGTTGGGGAAGGTGGTGGAGAGAAGATGGGGGAATGTGATGGTCTATAAAAAGGCACTGGGGTTGGCTCTGGGGTCTTTCTGGTTTCTGTAGCGCATGGCAAGCCACACTCCAAGGATCTGGAAGAGAAAAAGGGGGGGAAGGATCTAGTTATGGGACATCTTTGAAAAATCACACCCCAATTCACCTTGTTCAATATTTTACTTATGGAGTATTAACTATCGTGATGATGTGGGTAACATCAGAGCTGCAATCCAAACTGAATTCTCCAAATAGGGAAGATGCAGAATCTCCTTGAAGGGATGTCAAGAGAAGGTGAAGCAACCATAAAAGGTAAAGGTAAAGGGACCCCTGACCATTAGGTCCAGTCGTGGCTGACTCTGGAGTTGCAGCGCTCATCTTGCTATATTGGCCGAGGAAGCTGGCGTACAGCTTCCGGGTATCAACAACCACACTTTAAATGCCTTTAAAAGGTAAAGGTAAAGGGACCCTGACCATTAGGTCCAGTCGTGGCCAACTCTGGGGTTGCGGCGCTCATCTCGCTTAATTGGCCGAGAGAGCCGGCGTACAGCTTCCGGGTCATGTGGCCAGCATGACTAAGCTGCTTCTGGCGAACCAGAGCAGCTCACGGAAACGCTGTTTACCTTCCCGCTGGAGTGGTACCTATTTATCTACTTGCACTTTAACGTGCTTTTGAACTGCTAGGTTGGCAGGAGCAGGGACTGAGCAACGGGAGCTCACCCCGTTGCGGGGATTCGAACCGCCGACCTTCTGATCGGCAAGTCCTAGGCTCTGTGGTTTAACCCACAGCGCCACCCGCGTCCCGAAGCAACCATCCATCTAGCCTAATGGCTGCCCTCTTTTCCCAGTGCAGCTAGTTTCTTTTATTAAATATCTGAATTATCAGAAATCCAAACTGGTACGATTTTTTACAGCATTACCATTCATACCAGCACAGTCTGCAGCTGTTGAGATTCTGCTTCTCAGCT
Organism: Podarcis muralis; assembly: GCF_964188315.1. NCBI lineage: Eukaryota > Metazoa > Chordata > Lepidosauria > Squamata > Lacertidae > Podarcis > Podarcis muralis. Next base: position 8,390,927 of record NC_135656.1, read on the forward strand.
GTACAGGAAGAGCCCTGGACGGGGGTGGCAAAGCTACCAATGATGTACAAAGAATATTCTCCTGTCCCTCCCCCATTCAGCCTAATAGGCAGAGTTACCTCTGTGAAACTGAAGAAGAGTCCAACTCCACCAAGGATTTTCAAGGCCTCGCCCGCATGTTCCATCATCACCTCACCGCAACTGATGCACCCGGTTTTTGATTTTGTGCATGGCTGCAGGGTGGGAGGGGAAAAAAAAAGCAAAGCACTGTGACTCTGGTTATCACTTGCAGGGAGACGCTCACAATTTCTACACTATGTAGGGGGGAAAGATCAGTAACGATGGACAAACTTCTCTGAAAATGCTTGCCAGTCTTCTCCTAAAATGCCATGTTCTATCTAGGCAATTGTGAAACAGAAGAAGAAGAAGAAGAAGAAGAAGAAGAAGAAGAAGAAGAAGAAGAAGAAGAAGAAGAGTTTGGATTTGATATCCCACTTTATCACTACCCGAAGGAGTCTCAAAGCGGCTAACAATCTCCTTTTCCCTTCCTCCCCCACAACAAACACTCTGTGAGGTGAGTGGGGCTGAGAGACTTCAGAGAAGTGTGACTGGCCCAAGGTCACCCAGCAGCTGCATGTGGAGGAGCGGAGACGCGAACCCGGTTCCCCAGATTACGAGTCTATCGCTTTTAACCACTACACCACACTGGCTCTCCTAGATAGAAGAAGTCTGGCTCATCCTGTATGAGACAGTAGTATATTAGCAAAAATATTCTGTAAAGAGCTGGGGATCCCTAGGCAAAGCCCATTTTATAAGTTTGAAAAAGCAAAGAAACAACCCTGCAATTGGAAAATAACAGAAAAGAGAAAGGGGCAGGGCAGGGCAAATACCCCAAGGCATGTTAGACAAAAGGAACAGAAGGACGGCTAGTGTTAAAAAGAGGACTAATAAGCCACTTTGGGGAAGAAGAGGCAAAAAACTGGATTTGATCCCTGTTCAGTCTTAAATGGCCAGCCATAATGATCAAAATGACAATGGGAGTTGCGGATGGTCTGGTAATTTAGGAATTGGTTAAGTGCCCTGAACGGAAGAAGGTAGAAAGAACAGAAAAGGTTTCTAAAGGGAAAGTAGGCCTCTGACGACAACAGCAGCAGAAGAGGAAAAACGAGACTCCAGTAAAAAGAGATGTACTGTATAATTTATTTTTTTTAGCTGTCGGGATTTATACTGCTGTTTCGTTTATTTTAAAATGGCTTGTGTTTTAGCACAGTTCTCTACTGCTTCTGTACATTGGGGGAAATCCTACACAGCACTATGCGGATTGCTACATCAGCGCAGGCATTAGGTATTGCCAACTATCAGTGCATACAAACCTCAATGGTTTTTTAGAACCCAATCAATGGTCTAGTCTGCTAGGTCAAGTCACAAATCTGGTTGTATCATTGCTCATGACTTCCAACTTTAATTAAACAACTGCAATCACAGCAATAAGTTTTCACTATTTAAGTATATTCATTGACAGCCTGTTTTTCACAGTGTATAGTGACAATCACCCAGCCACCTTCAAGCAGCAGACCTTTGACTAAGTCTTCTTAATTTGAGATCCATTATCCCCAGTAATTTAGTGATGGATGGAGATCTTTCTCTGTCACCCAAGACACAAAGGGTTCAAGGTGAAGTGAACACTTACCGCTTTGCACATTTCAACATCAGCCTTGAATTTCTTGCTAGCTTCGAGAGAGTTGTTGAATAGCCCGCAGCAGTTAAAGCTATTTTCCAGCGACTTCTTAGTGTTGTTGCTCATCTCCCAGGCACCGTTCAGGAGACTTTCCTGAGAGGAAAGTAAAAAATAGCGAGGGAAGACATTCCGTGTTACTTGAAATACAATAGCCTCTCAATTCATAACGAATAACAGGAATGAGGACAGGGAATTTTGTGCAGCGGTGGTGGCAAGTTTAATTCATGGTAAATGGTTAAATTAGAATAAGGTAAAGGTAAAGGTACCCCTGCCCGTACGGGCCAGTCTTGCCAGACTCTAGGGTTGTGCGCTCATCTCACTCTATAGGCTGGGAGCCAGCGCTGTCCGGAGATACTTCCGGGTCACGTGGCCAGCGTGACAAGCGTGACAAGCTGCATCTGGCGAGCCAGCGCAGCACATGGAAACGCCGTTTACCTTCCCACTGGTAAGCGGTCCCTATTTATCTACTTGCACCCAAAGGTGCTTTCGAACTGCTAGGTTGGCAGGTGCTGGGACCAAACGACGGGAGCGCACCCCGCCGCGGGGATTCGAACCGCCGACCATGCGATCGGCAAGTCCTAGGTACTGAGGTTTTACCCACCGCACCACCCGCGTCCCTAAATTAGAATAAAAGCACCCCCAAAATCAATTACTAAAGCAACCTTGCTATTTAAGTAGTGGCCTGGTACCCATGGCCAAGAAGGAATTGCATGTGGGTGAGTGAGAAGTCTTGCGGAAGAGGCCCTCCCCCTTCCCAGCACAGAAACCAAATACAGTCGTACCTTGGATCCCAAACGCCCTGGGACTCAGATGTTTAGGCTCCCGAATGCCGCACACCCGGAAGTGATTGTTCCAGTTTGCGAATGTTCTTTTGGAACCTGAACGTCTGATGGTGCTTCTGCAGCTTCCGATTGGCTGCAGGAGCTTCCTGCTGCCAATCAGTAGCTGCAATTTGGTTTTCAAACGTTTTAGAAGTCGGACGGACTCTCAGAACGGATTCCGTTCGACTTCCAAGGTATGACTGTAGGCTGCCAGAGGAAGAACACATCTTCCTTCATACCCAGCAAGGGATTGCAACAGGCTGCTGGGAGAGGGCAGGAGCAACCTGTCCCTCTTTCACCAGTCTCCAGCAGGCTACTCCACATTGTCACTAGCCTGCAACTTTTGTGTGCTCAGAACCGTAGAGGTGCTATAGGGAGAGGAGGCTGAGCCTACTCTTCCGTCCGGCATCCCAAATTAATAAAAGAAACACACTGATGTGCTTAAGATCTGGATGGGATGTGCTGGAGAGAAGGGTGTGGAATTGAGCTGGAAGTAGTGATGTGCAAATGAAGATTTACCTTTTCGTTTTTCTCCCAAGCAATATTTCTCTCCCAACCTGAGCTGCAGGTTAAAAAACACACTCCACGAGTTCCCTCCAAACCTGAATGCACTTCAAGGCAGGAAGGTGCCCTTACCTGTTTACTTCTTGTGAGTGCCAGACACGAACAGGAGACTCCAAACTGGAAGAGAAAGACTAGCCCTAAAATGATCATGTACTGATGAGAAAGTGACGTTAAGGAAATGCTTGAGAAAGTAGAGAGGTTCTAAAAGGAAACACCAATGAATAGCTAATTGCAGATAAAACACCTCCGACTTCTTCCAGTTTTCAACTTGAAATGTATTCAGTCACGTGTCTTTTTAGACCAGGGTGCAGTCCCTGGTGCCTTTTTTTTTAATGCCCTTGGTAACATTCGAGAAAAAAAATCCTTAAAGCCTTAAAAAAATATTATTTGGGTAATGAAATTGTTGATGAGAACACATCTATTACTTTTGTTTAATAATTAAATATATTAAATCAATTTATTGTGCATTATATTTACTGATATATTATTGTATATTAAATAACATTAAAACATTTTATTCAAGGTTATTATTATTGATATATTATTGTATATTAAATAACATTAAAACATTTTATTCAAGGTTATTATTATTGATATATTATTGTATATTAAATAACATTAAAACATTTGTATATTAAATAACATTAAAACACTTTATTCACAGTATCGAAACTTAATTCAGTGTGTGTATGGCCTGCGGATTCTATGTACTCATGCAGTACTCATGGTCTGGAAAGTTGGATCACCCTGTTTTAGACTCTTATCATTTCATGGTATACCAAGCAGTTTTCTCAGGGAGGGTTTTTTCCACCTCTGGCAGACATCTTGGACACACAGGGGGGAAATGCCTTATTTTTTCTTTAAGTTGTAAACTTAACTCCAGGTTTAAAAGTTTACTGCTGGTTCCCAAGATACCATCCTTTATTTGTGAAGGGTGTTCTGCATTCTCTTTCAGCGACTTCCAAACCAAATTTACTTCTAAGACTTTCAATACCCAAATCTCCTTGGTCCCTTAAAGTTCCCCACCTCCAGCACTGACGCCCTTGGAAGATCAGATTAAAAGGCACAGAATATCTGCCATACATTAGCAAGAAAGGGAGATTTTGAGGCAACACAGTTCTGGTGCGGAAGGAAGCAGCAGCAGCTTCTGAAAGCCACCCATCTTTAGATGTTTTTAAGAGGGGTCTTACATTGAACTCCCGTTGTTCGGTCCCTGCTCCTGCCAACCTAGCAGTTTGAAAGCACAAAGTGCAAGTAGATAAATAGGTACCACTCTGGCGGGAAGGTAAACGGCGTTTCTGTGCGCTGCTCTGGTTCGCCAGAAGCGGCTTAGTCATGCTGGCCACATGACCCGGAAGCTGTATGCCGGCTCCCTCAGCAAATAGAGAGAGATGAGTGCCGCAACCCCAGAGTCAGCCACGACTAGACCTAATAGTCAGGGGTCCCTTTACTTTTACCTTTAACATTGAATTCTGCAATCCCATTGTCTTCACACAAACAGAGGATCACCCTTTGTAAAAGGATGCAAGCAAGTGCATTGACATCTGGGCAACTTATCTATTACAGCCAATATTATGGCGCCTATTCTAACTACATGCTAAACTGCTTAGAGGTTCTCAGACAGATATTTAACTAGTATTGGTTAAATAAAAACAAAATGCTAGAAGAGCGGTGGTGGGACTTCCCTTAGCCAGAGTAGAATCTCAGCAAATAACATGGATGTCAAAGCCTGGACTAGTACAGACTGAGGCACCTCCACCTTCAGCACAAGGCGAGGCGGAGAAGTTTTTCTCTGGAATGCTCCTTAATGCAGAGCTCTGCTTTAGGGAACCACAGGTGTTAAGCTCCTGCCTGGGTTTATTCTTACAGCCTTCACTAATGAGGTCACACATCCTTCCTAAAAACTAGCCAGAAGGAGTCCTCTGAATGGAAGTGCTTGACGTTGCAAAGTGGCAGAAGCTAGGAGAGTGCGTGGACCTGATAAATAACCCGATAGGAAACCACTGAGAACTCCATGCAAGAATGGGATATTTTATACGTCTGTAAGAGATATGTTTCCAGACATCTAGGAACACACAGACAGAAGGAGCCTTTGCAGTTCTCTCCTGCTGCTTAATGGAAACTACCAGGAGAAGTTATACCAGACGTTCCCTAACAGTAAAGTAAAGGTAAAGGGACCCCTGACCGTTAGGTCCAGTCGTGGCCGACTCTGGGGTTGCGGTGCACATCTCGTTTTATTGGCCGAGGGAGCTGGCGTACAGCTTCTGGGTCATTATTAAGCCGCCTCTGGCAAACCAGAGCAGCACATGGAAACGCTGTTTACCTTCCCGCCGGAGCGGTACCTATTTATCTACTTGCACTTTGACATGCTTTCGAACTGCTAGGTTGGCAGGAGCAGGGACCGAGCAACGGGAGTTCACCCCGTCGCGGGGATTCAAACTGCTGACCTTCTGATCGGCAAGCCCTAGGCTCTGTGGCTTAGACCACAGCACCAACCAAGTCCCTTTCCCTAACAGTAATTACTAGGAAATCTTACATCAGCACTTCCCAGGCATCTGAGGAAACAAAGTGGTGATCTGATCACTCCTGTGCGTACATCCTGTCATTCATGAACTCTGCCGTTCCATTCAGAAATCCACAAGAACAGAAATGACCTCAATTTGGAGGCTGGGTGAGGGGAGAGATGTATTCTACAGTACTACCATCAAAGTAAATGGATGGTGTCCCTCCAGACCCCTGATTTGCCACACCCTTCTCAGTCCTCTCTCAGATGTTGTGGTCTTGAAACAGCAGTCAGCAGCCTCAAGACAAACAGCACCTGAAACTTTGAGGTGCTCTGTGGTTTCATTTTGAGTGTCATTTGCCTTCCCCTCAACCACCCTCTCCCTCTAAAAAACCCGAAGCTCATTTCTGGGAAATTTAACTGTGTCAGCAGAAAACTAGGCGAAGCTTAGTCTTCATTTGGTTACGGCTCTCTTCAGGAAAAAAAGGGCTTTTCCAGTACAACTTAGCAAACTACATTTCTTTCTTTCCTTTCCCCCCACATGCCAGATTTTTTAAATTTAATCACCCATACATCAGCCACGTGTGTTGTAACAATCCCACAAAACCTGGGTTACCATAGCAATGTACTATGGGTTATCAACGACGGTCCGGGAATCAGAATGTTTTTACATGAGTAGAATGAGTCCTTTTATTTAAAATGCATCTCTGGGTTATTTGTGGGGCATAGGAATTCATTCATATATATTTTTCAAAATATAGTCCAGCCCCCCACAAGGTCTGAGGGACATTGGACTGGCCCCCTGCTGAAAAAGTTTGCTGACCCCTGTCTTAGTGGATTCCAGCAAGCTCCGGAACAATCCAATGGCATGCCAAAAATCCTCCTCAACTAAGCTTTACTCAGGACTTAACTTACTCGTGTTCGTTAATTTCAGTGGGTTTACACTGCATAAAACTTAACCGAGTACCAGCCTAAGAGTGCAGCACCCTCTGAACACAGGCGATACTGACATGAAACCATGCTGTGGAAGGTGGCAGTAAGATTTATTACGTATAAGTCTCTCTAGCTAAATGGTATCCATTTTTTTTTGTACAGCAGACGTTAAGACAACAAGTTTGCCAAACCTGATATGAAAGAAAGCCATGCTGCTTCCAGAGTTTTGTAAAAGGCAGAATGCCACTCATCACCAACTACTGTGTGCATCATTTCTGACACGCCCTTGGATGGTTTTGGCCAGTACTGGGATCAGAGTGGGCAGAGGAAGCTAAACTTCAAATACAGAAAGGCAGCCCCAGCCCCACAAAATGCCACCCTATGAAAATAATGAACATCTTCCTTAAGCTATTGTTTTTCTTTAAGAACTACATAGGCCTTTCGTCCACAGATCCACATTCCCATCCACATTCGAAGCAACCATCACCACTTCAAGGAAGGCTATTTTTCACAAACCATCCCTGCCAAACCAAATTTTACTAGAAGCCACTGGAACCAGTGGATATTTGGGACATCTCCTCGTATCGTTCCATGCCAGGCACTGAAAAGCAGAGGCAAACGATACCCAGACAATCTCATTGACCCTTGTAGTGAGGAGTGGGATTTCATACTAGAAGAAGAAGAAGAAGAAGAAGAAGAAGAAGAAGAAGAAGAAGAGGAGTTTGGATTTGATATCCCGCTTTATCACTACCCGAAGGAGTCTCAAAGCGGCTAACATTCTCCTTTCTGTTCCTCCCCCACAACAAACACTCTGTGAGGTGAGTGGGGCTGAGAGACCTCAGAGAAGTGTGACTAGCCCAAGGTCACCCAGCAGCTGCATGTGGAGGAGCGGGGAATCGAATGCAGTTCACCAGATTACGAGTCCTCCGTTCTTAACCACTACACCACACTGGCTCCCACTCTTCAAAAACACACATCGTTGGCAAACACATCCACCTGATAAATCTGTGTCACTCACTGGGCCACTCTGCATATCTGAAACACGCTGGAGTAAGTTTTTGGGGAAAAATATTGGTGGAGTGGGAATCAAAAGAGCTGGGCCCCTTAGAGTTGGCGGCTATGATGCCATACATGGTAAAGTAATAAAATAATTCTTTTTGTTCGTTTTGTTTGTTTGTTTGTTTACAAGGAACACTATGACTGACTGAAGCTTCCTGTGGCAGATACCTGTATTCCTGCAACTTGGGACATTGTACTGTATTACAGGAAAACAGTAGGGTTGCCATATTTTGGGAGGTGGAAATCCGGACATAAAAGTTGATGACCTTTTTCTTTTTGCCCAAGTTGTTGAGTTTTTTTGAGAAACTTGGGCAAAAAAACCACTTCCACAATGGGCCGCCATACTTCTGGGTTTCCCCGGACATTTAAACCGGCTGACGAAAGTTCCGCCTGGATGCGACTTTCAGCAGCCAAATCCTGTCATTTTCCAGGAAATTCCAGACGTATGGCAGCCCTAGGAAGAAACAGCCCTCAGGCCATTATTTTCCCCACTTCCATTTTTGTATGCTTTGAACTTATTGGCAGGAGTAACTGAAGATGCCTGGGTTGACTCTCTGGCAGAATTACCGTATTTTTGCGTCTATAAGATGCCCCCATGTATATGACGCCCCCTATTTTTGGGCAACAACCAATCTCCAGCCCACCTTCAGCACTATCCACGTATAAAACGCCCACTGATTTTTAACATTATTTCTTTGGGGGGGAAACAGTCTTATACACGGAAAAATACGGTAGGTAATATGGCAGATATGAAGCTGCCCACCTCGCCCAAAGTCCTTATTTATTTGGACTTACTTCCTGCCCTTCGCTACATGATCCCAGGGTGCGGTGTATACGTGCAATTTTCCACATCCCCTGTGATGTCATCGCGCTGCAAGTTTACTCAACTATAGGATACAATGACATGGATTAGGGTGAGGAAACTTTCCGCATGACGGTATCACATCCTGCTTCAGTTTCACTCAGAGAGGAGAACAAGGCCCAGGGATGGTTGGAAAGGTCACATCTCCCCACTTAAGCTACCCGGAATGGCTGTTGTGAGATGCAAAATGGAGTAAGGGGCAAGGTGCAAATTTAAGAAGAAAGAAAGAGTCTGTCACAACTCAGGCCACAATACTTTGCACACTTACACTTAATATGCAGGGGTAGAATTAATTGAGTCAGAGAGATGGATTAGGTGGTAATCAAATTCCAGCCCACTTGCCTTAAGAGAGGAAGAGGAGGAAGAAGAAGAAGAAGAAGAAGAAGAAGAAGAAGAAGAAGAAGAAGAAGAAGAAGAAGAATAGGAGGAGGAGGAGGAGGAGGAGTTTGGATTTGATATCCTGCTTTATCACTGCCCGAAGGAGTCTCAAAGTGGCTAACATTCTCCTTTCCCTTCCTCCCCAACATCAAACACTCTGTGAGGTGAGTGGGGCTGAGAGACTTCAGAGAAGTGTGACTAGCCCAAGGTCACCCAGCAGCTGCATGTGGAGGAGCGGGGAAGCGAACCCGGTTCCCCAGATTACGAATCTATCGCTCTTAACCACTACACCACACTGGCTCTCTACTATCCTCCACTACTATCCTCCACTAAGTTGCTTTTCTCCTTTTATCAATGAATTACATTGCAAGGCTCTCCACACAACACCACAGACAGAACAAGAATCTGCAGAGCAGATCCTCAGCGCGAACTCAAATGCTCGCTGCAAAAAAAGGTGTGTGTGTGTGTGTGTCCTTTCTGGCAATCCCAATATTCCAAAGACTAAAGAAAAAGAAAGAGGAAAAACCTATAAACATCTTAGGCGAAGTATGCGTGCTTCCATTTCCCTCCCGCACCCCATAAAAGCCCACAAGTGAAGACCAGAATAAAACCATTAACCCTCTCTTGACCGGCAGAGCTCTTTGCTTCTAATAATGGTGCAATTTAGCTGGGCACGTCCAGTTTCGTGTCTGCAGGGCAAGAAAATAAAGTACCGGTTTCTGGAAGGCAGGGCGGACGCGATGGTCCCCGCTTGGCAACAGCACAGAAGGATACAAAGAACAGCATGACTTGGTGATGGTTGATAGCACCAATGAGCCCCACGATGGCGATCAGAAGCAGGAAGAAACCCACAGCAATGACCCCTCCGATGATGTGGAGACTGTAAACAATGCCATAGGCTTTGCCCCAGGCAGCCACGCCAATCAGCAGCAGCCCGACCAGCTGGAAAGCAAGAAGAATTCAGGGGAGTCAGAATGGAGGAGTTGGAAGCATAGAACAAAAGGCAGGTGGGAATGGCAGCGCTAGCACTTCTTTCCTTTGAGGCTTAGTTCATTCATATGTACAGTGGTACCTCGGGTTACATACGCTTCAGGTTACAGACGCTTCAGGTTACAGACTCCGCTAACCCAGAAATAGTACCTCGGGTTAAGAACTTTGCTTCAGGATGAGAACAGAAATTGCACGGTGGTGGCACAGCAGCAGCAGGAGGCCCCATTAGCTAAAGTGGTGCTTCAGGTTAAGAACAGTTTCAGGTTAAGAACGGACCTCCAGAACGAATTAAGTACGTAACCAGAGGTACCACTGTATCTTCAACTCTTTCTGGTTGCCCTCTTCATTTCAGCCACATGCATGCCTCAGATTTAAAGAGGTTTAATCCTACGGAAGTCAACAGGCACGAATATTTGTTTAAAATCATAGTCCTCTAAATCGGCAGGTTGCTGGATCAGGCTTCGCATCATCTGTGACTTGATTTCATTTTGGCTTATCTAAGGCTTTCCTTGAAAAACGCAAGAAATTTATCGGGCAGCAACATGAAAATCGCTGCTCGCACCATATGTTTGTTTGCTTTTAATGGCCATTTTAAAGCATTTCCAACTAAAGGAAGCCAACTCGACTCACTTAAATTTGGAAGGTGTTTTGTGGACTCTGCAAGATTCTCCTGCAAATAAGAACCTCTTCTTCCTTCTTCTTTCTCTCCCCTCACCGGCAACAAAAAGTCTAACCTCTTCTCTACATGTTTGGGGCTATTTGCAAAATGGATCATCCATTCACTAGCAGGATCAGAACTCTTGACTGTTGCACCTGTCTTATTCGTCGCTTCTTGTTCAGTCCCTAGATACTTTCCTTCATGCTAGAAGTGCCATATACATTTCCCATTTTTGTTCTGAGACCTAAACTCATATTTAGAAATTTACACAAGCCCACAGATAAATTAAAGTGCACATGTTAACTGAGTGCATGCTATAATTTGAGAAGACTGGAAGGCTATCAGTGTTCAACAGCCCCTGTTCCCAACTGAAGTTATCTTTATCTCGATACTGCCAGTACCTTCTTACACATTTGATATGTTAGAGAACTTCTTCAGCATAAACCAGTATTGTGCATACCCGCATGAAATAACATACTGAGGTGATGAAGGCAAAATAAGTTTATTTCTGTACTACACTGTGCTGTGCAATCAGCCTGCAATGGTAGTACAGGCAACGACTGATTAATGTGCATCTACATGATACGCAGTTGTGCATGTACACACACTGCGGGACCTGGAAGTGACCCAAAAAAGAATGAAACTAAAAGGGTGTAATGGGAAACCAAAAAGTGAATTGAAAAAGGAACGGGAGTGCCTAAACGAATACCTTAAAAGCCAAGGTTGGAGGACAGAAATCTGGCTGAGTCTGGAATAACCTTGTGAAGTGAAAGGATAAGAAAGAGGGATTTATATGTAGATGCTAGGATAGAGATGATAAGGAAAACAGGAAGATACAATGAGAGGTAAAGGAGGTGCTGTGGAAGTCAATGTTTGTTTTCCTTTTCAGTGTTTATATTATTAATTTGTAATATTTGGATTTGTTTTTCATATGCTTGTGTCAGGGGTTCAGGGACAGAGGCACAGGTGAGGGAGGAGACGGAGAGCGAGGGGGAAGAATCCCAGGGCAGCGAGGAAGAGGATGACGATGACTTGAGGGATTCCATGAGTCTTTCAAGTGAATCGGAGGATTCCCAGAAGGGGGCGCCTGTGGTCAGGCCAAGGGGAGTCACAGGGGGGACTCGTCAGGAGCAGGGGACCAGCGGGGGAACCCAAAGTGGGAGCTGGGAGTCGGGACCGGCTTCTCCGCCAGAGCGCAGTGAAGGGGGTGGAGATTCCAGAGTGACAGGAGAAGCAGGTCCGAAAGCAGAGAGGGAGGGGAGATCGGAGCAAGACATCCTCCCGGAAGGGGAGGGGGGTAGTGCAGGGAGTAGTGTAACTGTCAAGAGGAAGGTTAGCAGTTGCGAACGCGCGCCAAGTTCAAATGTGGAGGCGCGCGGAAGAACAGGGAGCCCGGAGGAGGAGCCAGGTCCCAAAGCACGCAGGAGGGGGGAAGAGCTGTCTGGGGATTCAGCGTCAGGGGAATCCAGGAGGGGCGAAACCCCAGGGGGCAGGAAGACCCTGCGGAAAAGGAAGGAAAGGAAGAGGTGGAGCAGCACAGCCCTCTTAAACTGGTGCAGAGGAGGGACTGACTCAGAGGGGACTTCAGCGGTCTAAGCGTAACAGACGTGGGGCTGCGCGCCTCGGCTGTGGAGCGTTCAATGAACTTCAATAAACATCTTTGTATATAAACTGGACTTGGCGTTGGTCTCTTGTGAGCTGGGACCTGAGGCAGCCCTGACAGCTTGTTTTTGTGTTTTGTGTATTGTTATTTTTTTGTTGTGTGGAAAGTACTAATAAAATTTACTATTTAAAAATAATAATAGTAAATAAGCAAACAAGGGGAACTGAGAAAAAATAAAATAAAAGTAAAGTGGGGGGGGGAGGGTGTAATGGAGGTTCATGTGCACTCCTCCAATGCATGTGGGGTCAGGAACAGAACCCCTGCGTGAAATCGTTGTCAACTGTAATGCACCCTGCTCCACAATTGTTCTGTTTTAAGCTATTTTATTTTATTTTATGGTTGTGCAAGTGTAATGACTATATTGCGTGTCATGACTACATGAGGAATTCTCAAAAACCCGTATGAAAAGAAACGACAGCAGTAATAGCATGGAATATGGGATTAGAGAGCTAATAATGGAATCCTGATCAGAGGCATTTAGCTCTATTTTAAAACATATTTCTAGCTCTCATGGTTGCCCTTGAGAAATTTCAACACCCATTAGCAGCTTCTAGAACACAGAATTACATTTTACACAACACATGCAGGGACCTCGAAACCATGTTTGCCGTATAAATGCAAATAAAGGACCTGGCAGCATTTGCAAGGGAGGATCAGCTCACAGGTGGATGTACTTAATGTATTTTTTGCTCTATAAGACTCACTTTTTCCCTCCTAAAAAGTAAGGGGAAATGTGTGTGTGTCTTATGGAGCGAATGCAGGCTGCGAAGCTATCCCAGAAGCCAGAACAGGAAGAGGGATCGCTGCTTTCGCTGCGCAGAAATCCCTCTTGCTGTTCTGGCTTCTGAGATTCAGAATATTTTTTTTCTTGTTTTCCTCCTCCAAAAACTAGGTACGTCTTATGGTCTGGTGCGTCTTATATAGTGAAAAATACAGTAACTCTTCTTCCCCTTACTACTTTTGACCTGCAACCTCCATCCTGGCACTTGTTCCACCCTTGTAGGGTAGGAATTCAAACACAGCATTTGTGGGCAGGAAATGGTTAAGAGTGCAAGCACAAACACACATGCGTGTGCATGCACACCCCAGCCTATCAAACCACCCACCTTCCCAATCAAATACCCAGTCACTAAATTGCCATTCCCCAGCTCGGAAGCACATTTGCCAATTAAACATGTCATTCTGCCCTAAACTGTCTCGCCAGAGTGGTGCATGCTCTAGGTATCTCCCGCTTGGACTACTGCAATGCGCTCTACGTGGGGCTACCTTTGAAGGTGACCCGGGAACTACAACTAATCCAGAATGCGGCAGCTAGACTGGTGACTGGGGGCGGCCGCCGAGACCACATTAACACCGGTCTTGAAAGACCTACATTGGCTCCCAGTATGTTTCCGAGCACAATTCAAAGTGTTGATGATGTCCTTTAAAGCCCTAAACGGCCTCGGCCCAGTATACCTGAAGGAGTGTCTCCACCCCCATCGTTCTGCCCGGATGTTGGGGTCCAGTGCCGAGGGCCTTCTGGCGGCTCCCTCACTGCGAGAAGCAAAGCTACAGGGAACCAGGCAGAGGGCCTTCTCGGTAGTGGCACCCGCCCTCCCATCAGATGTCAAAGAGATAAACAACTACCTGACATTTAGAAGACATCTGAAGGCAGCCCTGTTCAAGGAAGTTTTTAATGTGTGACATTTTAATGTATTTTTAATCTTTGTTGGAAGCCGCCCAGAGTGGCTGGGGAAACCCAGCCAGATGGGCAGGGTACAAATAATAAATTATTATTATTACCTAAAAACTAGGTAATAATTGTGGTTCCCACCCTACCATGAACAACTCAAAACCTGCTTTTTTTTATTTTATTTGCCAGCTGTAGCAATGGTAATGCACTCTACTAGATGCTGTATGATTTTAATTATACTTGTACTCTAGTTGGCCCTGCCATTTCTTATGCGTTGTATTCCACAGAATTCAAACGGCGGTACAATAAAATACAATGTAAGAAATAAAAGCGGAAAGTGAAACACAATTAAAAATCAGTATGAATATTTGATGCGATGGATTGCCGTCTCCTGTCTTCAGCCACAAATCCACAGATGTGCGGCAGACCAACTGAATGAAGTAATGGTCTGCGGACCAGACTTTGGGAACCCCTGATCAGCTGGTGGAATCCCATGATGTCACTGCTCCTGTATCCTCGCACACCCATTGCCCCACATTGCTCTGCAGGTTCAACCTTCTTCCTTAATCCTTGCAGCAGGAAACAGATGATGAAACCCAAATATGTGACTTACAAGACTGGTTCTGCATCTACTAAGAGATCAGGGAAGTTGTTCCAGGAGCCTTTCCAGCTCCCTGTGGCCCACCAAAAGCCCTGACCCCAAACCCTACCCGTGCTCTCCTTCACTGCTACTGCCATATTCTACAGATAACACAGAATAAATTACCGTATTTTTCGCTCTATAAGACGCACCAGACCACAAGACGCACCTAGTTTTTGGAGGAGGAAAACAAGAAAAAAAATATTCCGAATCTCAGAAGCCAGAACAGCAAGAGGGATCGCTGTGCAGGGAAAGCAGCAATCCCTCTTGCTGTTCTGGCTTCTGGGATAGCTGTGCAGCCTGCATTCGCTCCATAAGATGCACACACATTTCCCCTTACTTTTTAGGAGGGAAAAAGTGAGTCTTATAGAGCAAAAAAATACGGTAAACACCTAGATAAAAGTAGGTGGAAGAATAGATCACACTACAATACAGTGACTAAGGCAACAGCAATTTCACCTAAAGCACTCTTAAATATTTTCTTGCTGGCCATGGACCCATCCAGGATGTTAACTTTTAATTATGTTAACTGGATTTAAATGGTTCAAAGCTGCCCCCAGGCCTACCGATACAGAATTGAGCATGGGCAGACATGCTGTAGCAAGTCGTGTAAAGCTAGGTGCTTGCCCTCATACAGAGACAATGAAGAACATCCCACTTCTGCACTTAATATCACTTGCAACATCTGCTGATGACTCTCCAGTTCAGCTGCTCCACTCCTCCTTATAAATCATTCCAGTAAATTGCTGACCTACCAGAGCTTTATATACATGCAATAAAATGTAAATATTATTTGAAATGGGGTTTGTATTTTTGTTCTGGTATTTTTATAGTGAATCTTTGGTTGCATGGCTTTCTCTACTTGGTTCACTCAAGGACATCACTGAGTTAAAGGGCTAAATCAGATCCTCACTCTTCACCGAGAATCAAGCCACCAAGAGGCTGCCGTGCTCCTCAGCTGGCAGCACTGGTCATCTTTATTTGTAAGAGTGAATGACTTTTGTTGACTTCCTTGCAGCCCTCACACTCATCTTGAGCAGTGTGTCACGTTCTGGATGCCACACTTTAAGAATATAGACAAACTGGAACAGACGCAGAGGGGGGGGCAATGAAGATGGTTGCAGAAAATAAATGAAGAAAGATCTAAGCAACTGAATAATTTAGAGGCGGAAAAACCGAAGATGGGGATGTTGAGGACATGCCCTCCTCCAACTCTACCATTCTCCTAATCAAGAAAAGGGTGTTGAGGTGGAAGCCAAAATCTGCCCAGCCTAGCAAAAAGAATGCTTTGCCCCCACAGTAACTACGTCTATGAGAACAGACCCATTACCTTGGATTCAAAGGGAACAATCGCATTTACAGGAGACTGCAAAGGATGTCCATCATAATGGCAGGAATAGTGTTGGTAAAGTAAAAGCAATTGTAAGACTATATATCCTCTGCACCATAGAAGAATTCATGTTCTGTGACTTGGATAAATTATACAAAATCAAAATGATGTTACAACTATCTGCTTATTTTGCATAGCTTGGCCTAACTCCAAGTTTTTAGAAGATTTCCAAACGTCCAGCAAGATCAGGACAACTCATTTTTAGCAGGGAACAGGGGTTACACAGAAGAGAGAAGGGAGTGTGCAACATACAGCCCACGTAATCCTCTCTTGATTTGTGTGAGAACTGACTGGTGAGGGGAGGCAAAAAAACATTTTGCCCCTGCAACCATTAAGGGGCAAATACTTGCTTCTTGTAAAAGCTGGACATTTTCTGCGGAACTGCAGATCTACTGAATATGCTCAGCCCTGGATATCAACATATCTGGATATCTCATGCACATTAAACATTCTTGGTATAGTTAAAGCCATGGTTTTCCCAGTAGTGATGTATGGAAGTGAGAGCTGGACCATAAAGAAGGCTGATCGCCGAATAATTGATGCTTTTGAATTATGGTGATGGAGGAGACTCTTGAGAGTCCCATGGACTGCAAGAAGATCAAACCTATCCTAAGGAAATCAGCCCTGAGTGCTCACTGGAAGGACAGATCCTAAAGCTGAGGCTCCAATAGTTTGGCCACCTAATGAGAAGAGAAGACTCCCTGGAAAAGACCCTGATGTTGGGAAAGATGGAGGGCACAAGGAGAAGGGGACGACAGAGGACGAGATGGTTGTACAGTGTTCTCGAAGCTACAAACATGAGTCTGACCAAGCTGCGGGAGGCAGTGGAAGACAGGGGTGCCTGGTGTGCTCTGGTCCATGGGGTCACGAAGAGTCGGACACGACTAAACAACAACAAACATTCTTGGTATGGGCCAAGAAATTGTTGTGGCAAGGACACACCGTTGAACAAACTGTTTAACTGCATTCCTGCACTAAAGATGCAAGCATGGCTGGGCTACAGTTTCACCTGACCAGAAAACATGGAATTCCCAGAGATTGTCCTATCAGCAAACATTTCTTCATCCTTTCCTCTCTACTAGCAGCTTGGTAGAAGCATTTGCACCTCCCCCCAAGAACATGAGGAGAGGGATGCTTGCTTTCAGGTAGATTCCATCCCACAAACTATAGGGAAAAGAAGCAATAGTTGGAAGACATTCGACACACACTTGAATCTTCGAGCTGAGATTTTCTACTGCCCAAGGCAAAGGTTTTAATCCTTTTTGGGTCCATGGCTCCCTTTAATGACAACATTCTTTCTAGGGCACCCCTGTGGGGCTCAGGAACCCAGTTATGTCACCCCCTGCCTGCAGAGCTGGCAGCCTCTCGCCCTTTCTCGAACAACCTCCCTTGTGGAGTGTTGACCTCAGCCTCCTCTCCCTTCCCTTCTCCTTGGGAGTCCTCTGGGCAGCCGCTGATGCTACCCCTGGTCTCTGATCTGCCCCCCCCATGCCCTAAAGAGATATGCCTCCTCACACTGCCCACAGGCACCTGGGACTTGTCTGTCCACACTCTATTCTCAACAGCAAGAGCTGGTGAACTGGCTGACTGGGCTCCCTCGCCCGCTTGCTTGCTTATTCTGAGACCACCTCAGCTCCTGGCAACCAGCACCCTCTGGTCAGTCCCAGAAGCACCATTCGCCTGGGGAGCTTGTAGCCAGGGCTGCTGCAACAAACAGCCGTGAAAGCCTTTGGGAGGCAGAGACACAAGAGGGCATCAGAGAAGGGAGGGAAGGGGAAAGGGACGGAGGTCAGTGTAGCCTGCAGCCTCCCTGACCATCATTCAAGGCACCCCAGGGTGCCATGGCACACTGGTTAAAAACCACTGGTCTAAGTGTTCAAGGCAAAAATAAAAACATAAAGGTAAAGGTACCCCTGCCCGTACAGGCCAGTCTTGCCAGACTCTGGGGTTGTGCGGCCATCTCACTCAAGAGGCCAGGGGCCAGCGCTGTCCGCAGACACTTCCGGGTCACATGGCCAGCGTGACATCGCTGCTCTGGCGAGCCAGAGCCGCACACGGAAACGCCGTTTACCTTCCCGCTAGAAAGCGGTCCCTATTTATCTACTTGCACTTAGGGGTGCTTTCGAACTGCTAGGTTGGCAGGCGCTGGGACCGAGCAACGGGAGCGCACCCCGCCGCGGGGATTCGAACCGCCGACCTTTCGATTGGCAAGCCCTAGGCGCTGAGGCTTTTACCCACAGCGCCACCCGCGTCCCACTAATAAAAACATACTTTGCTTAAAAATATGAGTTCAAAGTTACTTGTACTTTCAGGGACATCTGCATAGGAACACTCCATGTGCCTACAGATTGGCCTGTTAAATGTGGAATCAGGTTACCTGGTGCAGAATGGCCTACTCTTAACTCTTAGTGATCTTTCGTCCCTGAGTGCGCAATCCTATGCACATATACTCAGATAATGTGTCCGGTGGAACTTAATGCCCAATACGTAGGTTTAGAATTGCAGCGTAACTTAGTAAATTAATCAGACTCAGGAGTCTTTTAAAGTTCTGTTCTTTTTTCCACCTAATATTCCAGCATTATCACAGCAGCACATACCCGAACAAACACCCTTATATTCACCCAGACATGCTTTATTCACCCTAAATCTTTTGCACATCTTAGCAGAGCAGGGGTCTATTAGGTTCTGAACAACCGTCCACCAAGTAGTTGAGACATCCATTGCTCATAACACCATTATCTAATACCTCCTGCGCATGAAATACTGCACTGCTATTAAAGCAGCCTTTTACATTTGCTCAAGTTATTGCTCGTATGCGAAAGCCTCAGATAATCAAAGCTTCCCTGCAGTTTAACTGGGGGCCTAGTTAAACGGCAAGGATTACTTTTTGGTGAGGAGGCCTATAGGCCAATGCTGGGGAGTGCCAACACCCACAAGCAAGAAACTAGGTAATGGCCATTCCCTGCTCATTTATCTCAGTTTCCAAGTAATCAGAGGAGCAGCCCGAAGCAATGTTCCAGACCTGCAATGGAGAAGCGCGGAAGGAAAACTCTGACCTGTTCTAGCAAAGGAACACAGGTGCAACAGTGCTGGTAAAATGCACACAAGTACAGTGGTACCTCGGGTTAAGTACTTAATTCGTTCCGGAGGTCCGTTCTTAACCTGAAACTGTTCTTAACCTGAAGCACCACTTTAGCTAATGGGGCCTCCTGCTGCTGCCGCCGTGCCGCCGGAGCACGATTTCTGTTCTCATCCTGAAGCAAAGTTCTTAACCCGAGGTACTATTTCTGGGTTAGCGGAGTCTGTAACCTGAAGCGCATGTAACCCGAGGTACCACTGTACACCTCACAGCCTCTTAGAACTAGATGGGGCGAGGAACACGCAGCTGACACAACAGGAGGCTCAGCATCTTTTTTAAACAGCAGCAGCCGCACTTTGTAACTTCTGCGGTCTTCTCCAGGCGGGTACCATTGCCAGATCCCCTCTCCAGCACTGGCCTGGCATCGCACCTCTCCAGCCCCACCGGGTCTCGTGGGCTTTGGCCTAAAAACCCAGTTCTTTCCTTCCCCCCCCCCAACCCTCCCCACATCACATCCTCCCCACCAGGGAGGGAGGGAAAGGGCCTGCCACCCTCTCTCCAGGCAGGAGGAAGCCACCTTGCTCCACCCTCACCTATTATCCCAGGGAGAGGGAGGAGCTGCCCCCCCAAATTACCCCCACTCCTCAACCCCTCCCCCCATAAACCCCTCCCCCCATAAACCCCTCCCCCACCCCTTTCTTTTTTTTTAAAAAAAGGAAGGAAGACACTTCCTGCTGTGTTCCTGAAAGGGCCCACAACTGCCCCCTTCATGGCCAAGCCCCCTCCCCCCCCCCCACTTTCTCAGGCCCCCTCCCCCAAAACACCGCCCCCCCCACCTTGCTGAGACAAGGGAGGGGCCGCCCGCCTGTCACACTCACCACGTAAACAACGTTCAGGGCGCACAGCGCGTTGCGCGAGCAGGCGAACCCCCCGCACACCATCTTCTCGAGCGGGAGAAGCGAAGCCTCTGGCCCCCACCCCGCCGAAAACAGAGACCGGCGCCTCCTTCCCTGTCCGGGGACGGCGGCGGCAGCAGCAGCCGCTGGTGCGGTCCCTTTAAATATCAGCCCGCCGCCAGTGCGCCTGCGCGCAGCTGCTCCTACTACTGCCGCTGCTGCTGCTGCTTCTGACCGGCTCGGCGCCGAGTTCCCTTTCTTAGCGCGCCTCCTCTCGCCCCACCCACTTCGCCCCCTCTCCCTGCTGCGCACGCGCACATGGCGGAGCTTCCCTCATTGGGGGTTGTGCGTTCCATATCCCATCCGGGCACTGCGGAGGAGGAGGAAGTTGCGTCAATATACGGGGCAGGGGAAATTGACGCCGCCTCCACTTCCGGTGCCGGTTCGGCTCCGCCATATGCGGGTCAAGGAGGTGGCGGAAGTACGTAGGGATTCGCGTACGGGTTTTAAGAACAAAACGAGGCAACAGATGCAGGACTTGGAAATATTTCTAATACTTCCAATACAGTATTTCTAATAATTGTATTAATAATTTTTATTATTAATTAATATTTTATAATTAATGATAACTATAAATAACTAATAATATAATTAATAATTGATAACTAATAATTCTAATAATAATAAAATAATACAATACAATAATAATATTGCTTGTTAGCCGCCCTGAGCCTGGCCTTGGCTGGGGAGGCCAGCTATAAATAAAAATTATTATTATTATTATTATTAATAATACAGTATACTTGGAAATAGCAGTGACCTTGACCGCCCCCGCCCCCGCCCAAGTCGAGCTTTGCAGATGAACCTGCTTGCTAATGAGACGATGGGAAATTAAAATCTTTGTTTAAAATTTAAAATTATTTTAATAGTGTAGAATGTATTTTTTTCTCTCCTGCCGTGGTTTTTTTTTATATCTGATGTCAATTCAAGGATTGGGGTTTAGCTCAGTGGTGCCCATAAGTATCCCATTAAATTGACTGCTAAATTAGGAACATAAAATGAGCCCTGCTGGATCAAGCCAAAAGACTAATCTAATCCCACATCCCATTCTCCCAGTAGGCCAAACAGATGCCACTCGGAAGCCCAAAGCAGCCCTTAGCTTAACAGCACTCTCTCCACTTGAGATTCCCAGAAAATTGGTATGATTCCTCTGGCAATGGAAGTAAAATATATGCCCATGGTAAATTATATTAATGGTTCATCCATGCAAGAAGTAAAATGCTGTATTTGGGGACACTGTTGAAGGCAAAACCTCCACTCCGCCCCTGACAGAGGTGGTTGGGCCTCCCTTGTTGACAGGAAATACGTGTATCACAGAAATTCAGGTGCTGCAATAGAGGCAAGTTCTCTTTCTACCCACCCACCTACACACAAACACCCACACACCTCCAGCAAAATGACAGGCATTTTGCTAGTTATTTATTAACCCCATCCGATGCCTTCTTGAAAATGTCCTCCCTACTGCTTGCAACTGTTCCAACAGAGATACAGTGGTACCTCGGGTTAAGTACTTAATTCGTTCCGGAGGTCCGTTCTTAACCTGAAACTGTTCTTAACCTGAAGCACCACTTTAGCTAATGGGGCCTCCTGCTGCTGCCGCGCCGCCGAAGCACAATTTCTGTTCTCATCCTGAAGCAAAGTTCTTAACCCGAGGTACTATTTCTGTGTTAGCGGAGTCTGTAACCTGAAGCGTATGTAACCCGAGGTACCACTGTATAGAGTGTGTTATATTAAAAAAAACCCTGCTCCTTTATCCTTTATGAGGTATCCAAGAGCCCGTATAGAGTCCTTATGTAGGTTCTCTAACAGTAACAGAGGCCAACCGGAAAGTATTGAGAAGCAAAGCAGCTAGTAAGCATGGTCATTATTAAACTGTTGCAACAGGGTCCCCTACTCCCCCCACACAAGGAGGGAGGCGAGGAACCCAGAACACTGGTGTGCAAGCTCTTATATAGACTTTTGAAATTGCCTACCCTGTAGCTCAAGGTAAAGGGACCCCTGACTATTAGGTCCAGTTGCGGATGACTGGGGTTGCAGAGCTCATCTCGCTTTATTGGCCGAGGGAGCCGGGTACAGCTTCCGGGTCATATGGCTAGCATGACTAAGCTGCTTTTGGTGAACCAGAGCAGCACACGGAAACGCTGTTTATCTTCCCGCCAGAGCGGTACCTATTTATCTACTTGCACTTTGATGTGCTTTTCAACTGCTAGGTTGGCAGGAGCAGGAACCAAACCGCCGACCTGATCGGCAAGCCCTAGGCTCTGTGGTTTAACCCACAGCGGCACCCGCGTCAAGACCACCCTCCAAAACATCATACATACATCACAGAAAGAGGTGGTCCCCAGCAGAAATTTGAGTGTGTTGCTTCTCTTCTGTCTGCCAGAATACCTGATAATGCCTTATTTGATTGCCTTTTCTGGGTAGCCTGGCCATTCCTTTGAGATGGTAAATAGTTCCTGAATCTTTTACGCATATTGATAGTGTGCTCGGCTTAACAGATACTTGCCAAACTGTATTTACAGGGAGGTGTAAGCCCCTACATTCCAAAGACAATTGAAAAGCTTTTCCCATTTCCTTTCTCTTTGAAGAGAAATATTTGAGGTCAATTTGGGAGAGTCAAAATGGCTTCAGGATTGTTCTGTACTATTTCAGACACGTGGTTTATATACTTAGGTATGTGTTTGCCTTATATATATAAAGTAAATGTTTATAAATGTAGAAGACCTTAGAAGTCCTATAACAAGAGGAACTGATCCCCCCCTCACCCTCCTCTTTCCACGCTCACCTCACCTTCCACTTCAGCAATTTGTTTTTCCCAGGAACTGCACGTTTTCCTTCTGCTGTTCTAGTAAAACTGGGCTCTTGGTGAGCTTGGAGTGTCTTCAAAAAAGGGTGAGAGGCTGTCAGCTCTACAGGCAAGGGGTGACATAACTCGGCTCCTGAGCCCCACAAGGGAGCTGCAGAAAGAATGTAGTTGGTCAAGAGAGTCATGGACCCAAAAAGGATGAAAGCCTCTGCTTTAAGGTCACAGCTGTGGGTTAATATGCCAGTTCCAAAGTGAAGAATTATTTTCTGTTACCCACCCCAAAGTCCCCCCATAGCTGTCAACTTTCCCCCTTTTTTAAGGGAAATTCCTTTTTTCCGAATAGGATTCCTCGCAAGAAAAGGGAAAAGTTGACAGCTATGAGTCCCCCCCCCCCCAACTGACACTTGGAGGTTTCCTAGCAGGCAAGAGGAGAGGCGATTGCAGCCATACAGCGATAATGTAGGCTTTATTCACATTAATGCAAAATTCCGGACTAGCTCACTTTACTAGTTGGTGAGGGAATAGAAAAGAATGAAATCACAACGGCTTTCATATAAGGAGGTTCTTCAGATTTTCAGTTTTTCTGTACAGAGGGGAAGCTGAAATGGCACAGCGTGTCGGTATGAGGTTAGACCTGAAGCTTATGCCTTATAGACACATTTATCATGTGCCACAAATAGTCCTGTGTGTATTGAGGGGTTCTTTTCCGGCAATCTTTTTTATGCCTACTCAGAAATAAATCCCACTGAATTCAGCACCCAGGTAACTGTGTCTCGGGTAGCAGCCCCATCTCCCGAAAAACTTGTTGTTTTGCCCTCATTAGATATTGTTTGGATGTTGTGCATAAAAAAGAGATGCATTTTGCAGCTTTCTGCATTCAGTTCCACATGCTGCCATTAATCTCTCTCTCCCTCCCCTTTCTAACCCTGCATTACAGGTTTGATTCCTTTTGCTGCACAGATGTGGTTTGCCTGACGACAGCCGGTTCCTGATGGCTGCACAGAACCAGCAGGGAAGCAGTCTTCTCCAGGACGGAAAGTGATTGGCTGCCTGGCTCCTGTTGCCGGACAGCGTGCCTCTCTCCTCCTCCTATCAACCTGACATCTAGCGGACGATTATTAGAACTCTAGAGGAGTAGCCTGGAGGAACGCATCAATGCTCCCTGCTCATCCCTCCCTCCCTTCAGGGCCAGCGTGAGACATTTCGCTGCCTAAGGTGGAAAGCAGCATTTGATGCTCCTCTCTCCGGTCAAAATGTATATCAGCGAAAGGTCTTCCAAGTTATTTTGGTACCCAAGGCAGAAAATCTCACATGCATCTCTCCGCATCCCTGATAGTAAAGGCACAACAATAATAAATAAACTGCTGTCTTTTCGTGACACCCCAAATCAGCAGCCTGAAACAGCCACCTTACTCTGCCTAATGGCAGAGCCGGAGAGCTTGGCAGCAGCTGCAGTTGCAGCGACCCTCACATATAAAGCTCCATATAAAGTACTGTATTTTTCGCTCTATAAGACGCACCAGACCACAAGACGCACCTAGTTTTTGGAGGAGGAAAACAAGAAAAAAATATATTCTGAATCTCAGAAGCCAGAACAACAAGAGGGATTGCTGCGCAGTGAAAGCAGTAATCCCTCTTGCTGTTCTGGCTTCTGGGATAGCTGCGCAGCCTGCATTCACTCCATAAGACGCACACACATTTCCCCTTACTTTTTAGGAGGGAAAAGGTGAGTCTTATAGAGCAAAAAATGCGGTACCTTGTCTCTAGCAGAGTTTTGGGAAATTACAGCCCTAGGAGCTGAGTGCAGGCCAATGCTCAGGCCACGCCCCCTCTTCTCAGGCCACACCCCTCTCTGGCACTCTGAGGACGTGGCTCTTGCTTGCCTGGGTGCAGAAAAGAGGTGTGTGGATGCTAGCAGTGGCAGACTTGGGGCTCTCAAATTTCAGCAGTGCCCCATGAGATGCTAAAATCTGGTGGCCCCCGCCTCTTGTGTTCCATTTTACAGCATTGCTTCAGCACTCCCTGCAGTGCGATGCCCAGTGCAACCGCACTGGTCATGCCACCCTAAAACCGCCCACTTGTACAAAGGCAAAACTTTCATCTGTTTCTCTGCCCAATTTTGCCTCTGACCATATGGCCTCTTGGAAGTTTTCCCAGCCCTCTTTAACCCCAGCCTCTGCATGGCCAGTGCTCAGGGAGTGAGTGCCACAGGTTTCCCGTACCTGCAGCAATGCCTTATGCCTTCCTTTTAAAAAAAAAAATAATATATATATATATATATGTATGCAGGTTTTGGTGTCCTCGGGTATCTTCCCGTGTAAAAGTTGGGGTGTCTAGGCGACGTTTCGACGAGGTCTCACTCGTCATCTTCAGGCAGGTGCTTTCGGCTTCTTGTTACTGGAACAGAGCAGGATCTCAGTGTTTGAGTTCCTATAAATACTGTTGAGGAGGTGTGGCCTCCAATGTTTTGGGCAGAGAGGAAGTTCCTAGGCTAGTGTGCCTTTTCTTCTTTTGTTCCTTAATTGCTTGAGGGATATCTTGAGTGATTTCTTGAGTGATATCCTGAGTACCACTTAGGTGGGTCATTAGGTGTGGATTAGTTGCTAAAGCCTTTGTGTCTTGACCTCTTGAACTTTGTGAAGAGTTTATATATACACACAAATAATTTCCAAAAATCATATAACATACTTTCTTATCTTATACAATTTTTTGGATTTCCATCAACCGCATCTGAAGATTTTTCAATCTATCATTTAATCTACATTTCTTAATTTCTCTATTACTTTTAATTGTCCTTTACTAATAACTCTCTTCATAATATTTTGCATAATCTTCCTTACAAAACTTCTTGCAATCCTACTAGCGTAATCTGTTTATTACAATTGCTTTTCAAATAGTTCAAATATTTACTCCAGTCCTCTGAGAATCTCTGGTCCCGCAGGTTTCAGATCCTTCCTGTCATCTTATCTAATTCTGCATAGTCCATTAATTTCGTCTGCCATTGTGAACTTGCCTTTTTAATGTTGTTGTGGCTTTTTGGAACACAGAAGTCTGGCAGCTGCTCTTTGCTTAACCTGTTCTTCACTTGTAATGTTTGCATCTCACTCTGCAGCTGATTTATCGAACTTGAGCTTTACAAGAGAGATGCAAAACTACAGCGGTCACTGAGGACTTCCCTGCGTTGACACACTGTGCTGCAGGTTTGACAGAGCCCCATTCAACTATTTGCATCGAGGAGCCCTGGGAAGTTTGATGTGAAAGGTAGTGTGTCAAAGTGCAGCCCTGTTTTCTTAGTGCCATTACTTATAGATACAAGGCAAAACTAAAAAAAATGTAGTATAAACACTGACAACTGGGAAACACTGGCCTGCAAGCACTCCAGTTAGAGAACAGTCATTACCAAAGGTGTCATGGACTTTGAAGACACTCGAACTCAGGACGCAAGGGAGAAAGAGGAAGGCACGTTTGGCAAATCCGCACTGTGATCAACCCCTGACTTGAAAACCAATGTCCCCACTGTGGAAGGACGTGTGGATCCAGAATTGGCCTCCACAGTCACGGACTCACTGTTAAAACCGTGTTTATGGAAGACAATCTTACTCGGCTGCGAGTGATCGCCAAAGAAGAAGAAGACTTATAGGTAGCACATCATAAGGGATCACCGTGTGTGTCGCCGATGAATAATTGAGGTCATACTTGCAGCTCCGGCTCTGAAAGACGAATGTCTGGTGTAAGAGCTAAAGACAGGAACCGGCTCTCCACCAAGCTGTCCGTTTAGGCCTCATTAATAAAAAATTGTGGATTATGTTCTTTGCTGCGCAGCCTGTGACATTTCCTGGTTTGCCATTGAGACAGACGAGTGCCAGGGCCAAACCAGACATGACAGCAGCAGCTCTGAGCTTAAACACAGAGCTTCCTCAGGCACAGAAAGAAAGGGGCAAGTTTCCACATTAGCAGGAAATGGGGTGTTGAGACGTTTGCCAATTACCTCTGCCCAGCTCTCCGCCCCCAAAGCCTTTTTCCCGGCTGGGCACCTGTTAATTACAAATGAAAGCCCTGGCAGATCCCACTGTGGACCCCTGGCATCCAATGGCAGCTGGTGCTCATTGGATCTGGTGGGGCAAAAGGATGAGATGCCAACAGTAAGTGGCGCCAGAGAGCCGAAGAAAGGCAGAGCCAGCTGGTTCTAGTCCCCCCTCCCCAATTTTTATATTCATTTTATAACTCAAATAAAAAACACAAACAGAAAAGACAAACAATACAAACAAATTCTTTTCATATCCTTATTTTTCTAAAAATTATTAAGTGGGCTTCCCCAAGTCCCACCTATCTGATTTTCATTTTTAGCAGTTTCCATATATCATAATTTCTAACCATCTTTTTTTTCTAATCACACTTAAAATAACTTCACATTTTATCACTTACAAACAATACTATATTAAAATACCCTATCTTCTACTTCTAACCCTACAGCCTATATCCACTTCCAAAGCTATTCTAAGATTTAAATATTAACATATTTTTTCAAATATTCCTTAAACTTCTTCCAGTCTTCTTCCACCGTCTCTTCTCTCTGGTCTCGGAGTCTCCCGGTCAGTTCGGCAAGTTCCATATAGTCCATCATCTTCATCTGCCATTCTTCGATAGTTGGTAAATCTTGTTTCTTCCAATTCTTCGCTAACAATATTCTCGCAGCTGTTGTGGCCTACAGAAAAAAAGCAACATCCTTTTTGGGGATTTCACCCCCCACTAAACCAAGTAAAAAGGCTTCTGTTTTTTTAATGTGTTTTTCAACACTTTTTTCAATTCATTATAAATCCTTTCCCAGAAGTCTTTTACCTTGGGGCATGTCCACCACAGCTGGTTCTAGTTTTGCCTCCTCCCTGCTGAGTTCTACAAGGGCAGTTCTGGAACTAAGGAGGATGAAGGAAGCTGACAACCAGTGCTACTCCTTGAACTAGTTGTGAATAAGGAGTTAGGCTGGTGGGGGCTGGCTGAGCTTGGTGGCACAATGCCCCATGAACCCAGCTAGACCAGTCTCTACTGCCTGCGTACCTACGTAGTCTTGTTTTGTCTAGTTCTTTGAAGAAGATGGGTGGTTTCATATAGATCAACACCCAAGGTGGCAAGATACTGATTGCTGTCTTCCCTTGACGTGCTACATGGAGCGGGAGACCATGTCTCGACCTTGATCTCTGTGCCATCCTGGCAGCTTGCCCAAAGTCTGAGTATTTGGTCTGCTCTTCTGTGCATTTTGCTGCCACCACTGCAGGAATGCTCAGCTGTTGTCAGGGGACTTAATAATAATAATAATAATAATTATTATTATTATTATTATTATTATTATTATTATTATTATTATAAATTTTATTTATATCCCGCCCTTCCCAGCCGAAGCCGGGCTCAGGGCGGCTAACAACAATAAAACAGTACAACAGTACAACACAACACAACACAACACTCTGAAATCATTCATTATAAAATTAGTTCAAATCAAACCAATGACAACCACTGGGCCAGAGCTCCGCGAAGATTGCCAAAGGAGGGAGTCAGGCTGTGCCCTGGCCAAAGGCCTGGTGGAACAGCTCTGTCTTGCAGGCCCTGCGGAAAGATGTCAAGTCCCGCAGGGCCCTAGTCTCTTGTGACAGAGTGTTCCACCAGATCGGAGCCACAGCCGAAAAAGCCCTGGCTCTAGTTGAGGCCAGCCTAACCTCTCTGTGGCCTGGGACCTTCAAGATGTTTTTATTTGAAGACCTCGTGTTTCTCTGTGGGACATACCAGGAGAGGCGGTCCCGTAGGTACGAGGGTCCTAGGCCGTATAGGGCTTTAAAGGTTAAAACCAGCACCTTAAACCTGATCCTGTACTCCACCAGGAGCCAGTGCAGCTGGTATAGCACCGGATGAATGTGATCTCGCAGCAAGGACCCCGTAAGGAGTCTCGCTGCAGCATTCTGCACCCGCTGGAGTTTCTGGGTCAGTCTCAAGGGCAGCCCCACGCAGAGCGAGTTACAATAATCCAGTCTGGAGGTGACCGTCGCGTGGATCACAGTGGCTAGGTCAGGGCGAGAGAGGTAAGGAGCCAACTGCTTAGCTTGGGGGAGATGAAAAAATGCCGCCTTTGTTATAGCTGCAATCTGCGCCTCCATGGAAAGGGAGGTGTCGAAGATTACACCCAAACTCTTCGCGGACGGTGCTGGCACTAATTGCGCCCCCGCAAGAGATGGGAAGAAGCCCGTAACGATCCATATGCAGAAACAGTTAAGCAGAAGGGGATTCGGGCAGGTGCAGAAAAGCTGCAGCTTGCTGAAATTCCCTCTACTGCGCTGTGATTAAAGGTGCAAGATCCCTGTGCTCCTTTACATCTGCCCACCTGGCTGTCACTCTACAGAATTCTCCACGCCCATCTCAGCAGCATCCTTTGGCTGTGCAAAGAACATCTGTTTCTCAGCATTTTTACCAATGCATAGTCTAAGGCTAAAGAATACCGAGTGCAGAGCTGCTGTTGCTGTTTTTAAATTGACATCGCATCAGAGGCTTCCAGCTGTTGTTCGTTTGAGACCACACCGTGCACTTAAATCCTGCAAACTGTAGCTTTCCCCCTCCCAAAACCACAATTCCCAGCATTCTTAACCAACTGCTGTTCCCAGGATTCTCTGGGGGAAGTAATGTGATTTAAACGTGTGTCGGCTGCGCTTTAAACAGTTGGTAGTATTGGCGCATTGATTCCTTCCTTTGTTTCCTTTGTTAAGCAAAACTTTGATTAAACATATGGGCAATGCCTATTGAAGAAGAGATATGTGGTGTGTGTGGGGGGGGGTTAATCCTCCCTGGAAGCCACTTTCATTTAGAACAAGGGTAGCCAACCAGGTGCCCTCCAGATGTACTGGGCTACAGCTGTTGCCATCCCTGGCCATTGGCCATGCTGGCTGGGACTGACGGGAGTTGGAGACCATCCCCAAAACTGTGGAGGATGAAGAGTCAAGGTCAAAAGAATCTTTCCCACAACTGAATTGCTGTGTTGAATAAGGGAGTTGAGCAGATGGGATCTGTGCTGAGTTTGGCATGTGCTTGAAGTATGCGGATTTTCACACATCCTCCCCTCCTTAAGTAGTGGGAAGTTCAGATCAGGATGATATTTACATTAACTCATTAAAGCATCTCTAACTAGCTGTTAAGGGCGCGGGTGGTGCTGTGGGTTAAACCACAGAGCCTAGGACAGTTGGTGGTTCGAATCCCCGCGATGGGGTGAGCTCCCGTTGTTCGGTCCCTGCTCCTGCCAACCTAGCAGTTCGAAAGCACGTCAGAGTGCAAATAGATAAATAGGTACGGCTCCGGTGGGAAGGTAAACGGCGTTTCCGTGCGCTGCTCTGGTTCCCCAGAAGCGGCTTAGTCATGCTGGCCACATGACCCGGAAGCTGTATGCCAGCTCCCTCAGCCAATAAAACGATTGGACCTAATGGTCAGGGGTCCCTTTACCTTTAACTAGCTGTTAAGGACGTGGGTGGCGCTGTGGGTTAAACCACAGAGCCTAGGACAGTCGGTGGTTCGAATCCCCGCGATGGGGTGAGCTCCCGTTGCTCGGTCCCTGCTCCTGCCAATCTAGCAGTTCGAAAGCTCGTCAAAGTGCAAATAGATAAATAGGTACCACTCCGGCGGAAAGGTAAACGCCGTTTCCGTGCGCTGCTCTGGTTCGCCAGAAGCGGCTTAATAATGCTAGCCACGTGACCTGGAAGCTGTACGCCGGCTCCCTCGGCCAATAAAGCGAGATGAGCACCGCAACCCCAGAGTCGGCCACGACTGGACCTAATGGTCAGGGGTCCCTTTACCTTTTAACTAGCTGTTCCTTGCAAATGCAATTCCAAAGCTGGTGACAAAGTCAAACAGACCCAGATACACGTACTGTAAACAAGGCAGGTAGTTGCTACCAGTCTACTAAAATAAACATCAACGCTGGTGCTAAAGTCCAGCAAAAGCCTGGGTGAATACTATGGTCTTCAGCTGGTGTCAAAAGGATTAATGAGTGGGTGGCAGCGATATCTCAGAGGGGAGGGAGTTCCAGAGATGGGAAACCATCACTGAACTTTCTGACAATAAGAGCTGTTCAATAGTGGAGCAGAATCCCACAAGAGGTGGTGGACTCTCCTTCCTTGGAGGGTTTTTTTTTTTATATAAAGATTTTTATTCACAATTTTCAACATACATAAAGAAAAAATAAGAACAAGAAAAAGCAAGCAATAGAAAAAAGCATACAGAAAATATATATATATAACATCATAGAATCTTACTTTCTTAACTATTCAGACTTCCTCACATCTTTCGTTCCTGCTTTCCAAATTTAAAAAGTTCTAAACAGCAATTTATCACCTTGTTTCAGATACTTATTTGTATTTTTCCATTTATTATGTTTCCCATTTTAAATTTATTTTCCAAAAACTTAAAACCTTAATTTAAACATAATATTATTCAGTAATTAACTTTAGCTCAAATTTCATCATATTCTCATTCTTATTACCCCATTTACTGATGCCATGCTTATTTTTACTCTTTCATCCTCTTAACATTCATACAATTTACAATATTTTTGTAAATAGTCCTTAAATTTTTTCCAGTCCTCTTCCACTGTTTCTTCTCCCAGGTTGCGGATTCTGCCGGTCATTTCTGCTAATTCCATATAGTCTATCAGTTGCATCTGCCATTCTTCCAGCGTGGGCAAATCTTGTGTTTTCCAATATTTAGCAATCAGTATCCTTGCTGCCGTTGTCGCGTACATAAAAAATGTATAGTCCTTCTTTAGCACCCTTTGGCCGACGATGCCCAAAAGCAAGGCCTCTAGTTTCTTGGGAAAGGTATACTTAAATACCTTTTTCAGTTCATTATATATCATTTCCCAGAAAGCCTTAACCCTAGGGCAAGTCCACCAGAGGTGAAAGAACGTTCCTTCAGTTTCTTTACATTTCCAACATTTGTTATCAGGCAAATGGTATATTTTTGCAAGCTTGACTGGGGTCATGTACCACCTGTATATCATTTTCATAATATTTTCTTTTAAGGCATTACATGCCGTAAACTTCACTTGGAGGTTTTTAATTTTTTACTTCCTTGGAGGTTTTTAATTAGAGGCTGGATGGCCATCTCTCATGTATGATCTAGTTGAGATTCCTGCATGACGGGGTTGGACTAGATGGCCTTTGGAGTGCCTTCCAGCTCTACAATTCTGTGATTCTATTATTGCTGTATAGCAGGTCTCCGTTGAGGATGGCAGATCTAGCAGAACCTCCACAGCATATCTTAACCGCAGGGCAGGTCTGTATAGAAGAAAGCACAGAAACTGAAAGTAGGGCCATTAACTTTCCAACCAGGATTGTAGATGCACCTTTAAAAGAGGCATGTTCGGTAGGATTTAGCAGAGGAAGCATTTCACAGCTTGGAGATATGACCCGCTGCCCTTGCAAGTGCAGCTACAGAGGCCGATTGAAAAGCTGGCAACCCTGAAGAGCATACAGTTAAATGATGGAATTTCCTCACACAAAATTCCATCACGTACACAAAATGTAGTGCAGAGATGTAGTGTGGTGAGAAAGAGCTTTTTCAGTGGTGGCCCCTGCATCTGCAGAGGGCTTGCCCTCAGGGATACAGGCCTGGCACCCACCTTGTCAGTTCTTTGGTGCCAGGCTAAGACCTTTTCCTTAAGTTGTCTCCTATGGTGACGCTCATCGTTTAGTGAGGTGAGTAGGACTCCTTAATATTTTACTGAGCATTTTACGTATTTTGTATTGCTTTACTTTTTTCATTTTTTAAAATGCTTTTATTTCTTGTGTTCTGTCCTGCCATGTCGCTTTGAAACGTTTTCTTTTGTATGACTGGTAAATGTAATAAATAAATAATAATAATAGTGAAGGCCGCCAACTTGGGTGGATTTTTAAAAAGATTAAACAAACTCCTGGGGGGATCAGGCTATCAATGCCTACTAGCCATGGTGGCTATGTAATATCCTGTCACATTTTATACAATTTGCACATGCTAAGTTGGACGCAGGTGGCGCTGTGGGTAAAAGCCTCAGCGCCTAGGGCTTGCCGATCGAAAAGTCAGCGGTTCGAATCCCCGCGGCGGGGTGCGCTCCCGTTGTTCGGTCCCAGCGCCTGCCAGCCTAGCAGTTCGAAAGCACTCCCCAGTGCAAGTAGATAAATAGGGACCGCTTACTAGCAGGAAGGTAAACAGCGTTTCCGTGTGCTGCGCTGGCTCGCCAGAGCAGCGATGTCACGCTGGCCATGTGACCCGGAAGTGTCTCCGGACAGCGCTGGCCTCCGGCCTCTTGAGTGAGATGGGCGCACAACCCTAGAGTCTGTCAAGACTGGCCCGTACAGGCAGGGGTACCTTTACCTTTATTTTTAAGTTGGCATAAAAAAAGGTAAAGGACCCCTGACAGTTAAGTCCAGTCTCGAACGACTCTGTGGTTGCGGCGCTCATCTTGCTTTACTGGCCAAAGGAGCCGACGTTGGTCCGCAGACTGTTTTTCTGGGTCATGTGGCCAGCATGACTAAGCTGCTTCTGGCGAAACCAGAGCAGTGCACAGAAACGCCGTTTACCTTCCCGCCGGAGTGGTACCTATTTATCACTTGCACTTTGACGTGCTTTTGATCTGCTAGGTTGGCAGGAGCTGGGACCATACTTTGCAACGACTCCAGACTTAACTTACCAACCTGGGGCAATGGGTGCTAATCACGATGGCTGCATGCAACCTTCTTCCAAATTCAGAGGCCAGATGCTGTGGAATAACAGCAGCTGGTGGAGGCAGGAGCTGGAGCAATAACAAGCAACAATTGCCTTCGAGCCCTACTTGAGGGCTCTTTCATGGAGGATGCTATACCAGATGGACCGCTTATCTAAAGCAGCAGGGCTGCTCTCTTATGTTCTCATGACCTGTGTTATAAACTTAAAGGAAAGATTAGTGAGATAATGTATATGATGCACAGGGTGGTTAGATGCAAAAGAGTCTCCTGCACTTTTAAATAGTGCAGGGTATTTCAACAGATGTAGCCTGTCACGTAGGAAGCACTTTGAACCCGCAGAGCACTCCCAACGGTGGTTATCAGAGTGTGTTATCTGTGATAACACAAGTCTTGTTTTGCTCCTTCGTGCACAGGCCTCTGCAATCATATTGAATTCATCTCTATTCCCTTCCTTTTTAAATTTATTTTTGACGTTAGCACCGTTAGGTTTGGTGGTCTGTGAGAGGAAGTGGAGGCAGCTGGCAGCTGACAAAGAGGTGGCAGCGAGGGACGGAAATGGCATCTGGAGTGAGACCCAATCTCGGAGGTAAAGACCAGCAAAGAACCAAAGGTGTCACTCATTCTGTGCAGAGCTTCCACCTGTTGGGATTTTGCCCCAGTGACTGAGGCTTCTGCTGCCACAGGTTGGAGTAACTGGAACACTTTTGGGGAATAATATTGGCAGCCTCCCCTCTTTCTGCAAGGCCCCACTGCCTTTAAGAGCTGAATAGCAGCGAACTTTCTAAAAATACAGCTCTCCCTCCCTCAGAAGATAATGACACCAGCCTACCTCGCCAGATTGTTGTGAGGTATCGCTGATACCTTGTAATGTGCTTTGAGGATGAGGAAAGTGTTTCTGCTACATTGTCAGTTATTGGCAATCACTTGTGCAGGTGTACAGCTATATTTTTTAGTACATATCAATTTATTACATGCCTTAATGTATAATTAGAACTTCTGTGGCTGTGGTTTTCTGAGCTTAGTTTACCGATGTTATGGCTCTTCCGTGCCTCAAGGGGGCAGGAAGGGGCAAGAAAACGTGTGATTCTAAGTGAAAAGACGAACATCAACCCATCATATCCAATCAGTTTCTCAGCCAAGGCAAGGCATATATATCCCTCCCTTTGCCATAATAAATCAAGCTGTGTGCTGAATTGAGGTTCTGATCCTGCGGCCCTCAGGCCTGTGATAACAACGACCTCATGTCTGGACTACTGTAAAAGGAGCACACTTGATTTGTCCCCAGCTGGCCATCCTTCATGAAGCCTTGCTGCATCTCTCTTCACACCGCCAGAGATTCCTGAAAGTTTTATTCCTGTTACGGAGCAGGAGGCCCCTGTTTTCATAGGAGAAATGTTGGAGGGTATACAGTCCAGTCAGATGGGTGGCATCATATTATTACAGTCGTGCCCAGTGGCGGAGCTGCCTGCGCCAGCACCGGGATGTGGGTCACATCCCAGGGGGTGTGGCACGCAGCCTGTGGGGGGTGTGGCGTGCGTTGGGAGGGTGCACAGCAAGTGGCGCACATCCCGGGGGGTGGGGGCAGTAGTGGCTGCGATGTCAAACCGCCCCCCCCCCAAGGATGGACCGCTCCCCCTGCCCCCACCTTCATCCGCCAGTGGTCGTACCTCGGAAGTTGAATGGAATCTGTTCCGGAAGTCTGTTCAACTTCCCAAACGTTCAAAATGTGGGAATGTTCTGGGATGCAGGAGAGGATATATTGT
This sequence comes from Podarcis muralis, assembly GCF_964188315.1. Taxonomy (NCBI): domain Eukaryota; kingdom Metazoa; phylum Chordata; class Lepidosauria; order Squamata; family Lacertidae; genus Podarcis; species Podarcis muralis. Next base: position 8,426,111 of record NC_135656.1, read on the forward strand.
CTGATTATATCCTTATCCAACTTGTGTTAACAAGTTCCACAATTTCAGCAGAGTAACATTCCCCTTATTTTAAATTTTGCAACGGCTGCGTTTGCTCAGGCCCGCTAAAGCCTCTATAATAACTATTCTGGTAATTTCCCCTTATTGCCTCACAAAATATAAGAGACGACACAGTCTTTTACAAAAGTATAAAAAGAGTTTACTCACATTCTGTTCACAATCAGATCCCAGAAGGCAGACTTAGCTTAATGAAGTAACATACACTTGGAATCTATCTTATAAGAAGACAGTCCCTTTGTCCTCTCTTGGCTGGAAGCCAAGAGGGCATTTTTGGCTTAGTAGATGTTGTGTCTTCGATGCATGTGGTGAAAGAGAGAGAGAGATGGCTGCCCTGCCCTGTGCTTTTGTCATTACCTGCACAGGTGAGGCCACACCCACCTCTAGTCACATGCAGAGGAAGTCTGCCCCAGCCCAGAAGGAAACAGGAAGTTTACCTGCTGGCTGGACAAACATACCTCCCCATGTGTAAACATGGTCACTCTAGGAATGTTGTACTTGACTGCTCTTGTGTTTCACATCCCACACAAAAACCAAAGTGCGGCTTCTGATTAGCTGCAGGACGCCTCGTCGGACGTTCAGGTTCCAAAAATAGTTCACAAACCGAAACAGTCATTTCCGGGTTTGAAGCGTTTGGGAGTCAAAACGTTTGAGAACTAAGCTGTTCGACTCCCAAGGTACAACTGTATTGATGTTGTTTATTAAGCTACAGTTCCTAGGATTCTGAGGGAAAGGGTCGTGTTTTTAATGTATGGTGTGTACACACCTCACCTTAGTTTTTCAAATCGGATGGAAGCTGGTTTGAGGGGGAAAGGATCAAACAGGAGTATTTGTCAAGAAACTACAGGACAGAGAGGGATTGTGGCTAGCGTCATGTGTACTCAGCTTCACATACTAGCGGTACCCAGACTGAGAGGAAGCCTTCTTGAGTGTGATCCAAGACTCTTAAGAAGAACTGCGGGGGGGGGGGGTTAGTTTTGTTTTTCTGTGTGCCTTCCTGCATTAGCATTTAAGATATCTGAGGAAAATATGGCAATTATCAATAGGATACAGTTGCTGACTCCCATCTGTTAGGAGGTCTGACTCAAAAACCCTTGCTGCTGAAAGGAAAGTACAGTGGTACCTCGGGTTAAGAACTTAATTCGTTCTGGAGGTCCGTTCTTAACCTGAAACTGTTCTTAACCTGAAGCACCACTTTAGCTAATGGGGGCCTGCTGCTGCCGCCGCGCCGCCAGAGCACGGTTTCTGTTCTCATCCTGAAGCAAAGTTCTTAACCTGAGGTACTATTTCTGGGTTAGCGGAGTCTGTAACCTGAAGCGTACGTAACCTGAAGCGTATGTAACCCGAGGTACCACTGTAGAGGTGATTTTTCTTTGAGGCCCCATTAAGATACAATACTACACACAGCCATGCGAAGTCATAATCTCTTCCCCACAGGAAACAAATGGTGGCCAAGAGGTATAGTGCCTTCAGGACAGGATTTTGGGGCAGAGTCCTGGGCCCGAAATGAAGCAGAGTTGGCTTACCACATTTTGAAGTAAGTCCAGTCTAGAATCTAAAATTATCTAACTGCACTACTGGCCACAAAGAAAATAACTTTTCTAGCGGTTTCTGAGAGTGCCTCTGGACTGTCGGTATTCTGTTCAAGCACATACTGGAAATTTAAGTTTGTGCAGTGAAAGTGCTCTGTCACTCTAGCATAACATCTCTCTCTCTCTCTGTTCAATTAATGCTTTATTAAGTTTCACCAATTTTTAACAAATTAACATAAAATGTAATACTTCCCACCGTTCTTCCATTGCGTTTTTGTTCCTACCCATTCCTGCTGCATTATAGGTTAGGAAAGTGATGGGGGAATGCACATAAAAGTGTGATATAAACAAGTGTTTGATGGGAAGACGTGTAAATACCGCCCCGCAGCAAATCAGGATGAGTGCTCATTGCCATAGAACTGCCTTGCAAATGAAACAGACCCAGTCTTCCAAAGGTTGTAGTCTGGCCTCCATGTAAGCTTTGTGCAAACAAATCAGGACAAATGCTTCATATAAACAGGTTGTCTTGAGGAGCCCTGAAGTTCAGTGGCAGGGCTGGAAGAGACACTCAGGTGCCTTGCCCCAGTCTCTCAAGCATCAAATCATGCTCTCCATGGGACTGTGGGTTTGCAAGGCTAAATTTCTAAATTAAGAGGTGAATACAACTGCCATGGAAGCCTCCAGTCTCTAACTCTGGGTGTGTGTCTGTATGTGTGGGACTGGATGTGCTTAGGATTGCCAAGGTGTAACTCGGAGATTTGTGTTGTACGTCTGACTTTCCCAGTGTGGTTGGAGACAAGCACCCATGCATTCTTCCTCCCAGAGCTATAGCAAGCAGGACTCTGGTTATGCAGCTAGGCAAGAGGCCACACAAGAAGACTAGGGGAGGAATAATGGGCAGGTGAAGGGCAGGAGAAGCTGTGGCTGTCTTGTCTCCCATTGCAATGGTGAATTTAAAAGCACAGCACATAACTCTGAGCTGCAGCCTGGCAACCGTAGTTGTGGTTACTCGGTGGTGAGAGAATCACTTGGCGACATGTTCAAGAAAACATTCTTCTGGGTGGGGAACGTTCTAGGTTTCTGGGCAAAATCCTTCCAGTGCAGGAATGGCTAACCCATTCTATCTCAAACTTGGGTCCCAGCTGTTGTAGGACCACAGCTCCCATCATCCCTGACCACTGGTCCTGCTAGCTAGATCTGATGCCAGTCGCGGTCAACATCAGCTGGAGACCCAAGTTTGAGAAACACTGGAGCCTGTGGGCCTCCAGTTATTTGTTGAACTATAACTCCAACCACCCCCCAGCCAGCATGGCCAATGATCAGAACTGCATGATGGGAATTGTAATCCTTCCATATCTGGAAGGCCACAGGTCCTCCACACCTGCCCCAGTGGCTCCTCTCTTCAAACCTTGGTGATTTCCCACCAAGAATGCACCCAGGGGCATTGCTACTTAGAGGGCCCATGACAGACTTGCAGAAAATTTGCATATGCTGATTTATATGTAGAGATGCAAATTTGGATCTCTGGGGAAGCTAAGATGGTAGGTGGCTGTGTTCTCAGTGGCACTGTGCTTTTTTTTTAAAGTGTTATGTGTGGAAAGATTTGGGACCTGGCGCTGTCTCCTGAATGCCCCTGTAGCTTGTTTCCATAACTTGTAATCTGCCTTCACCACTGGTCTCCGGAACACTGGAACAGCAGAATGGAATGTGAGTTCGGACTGACATCACTATGGCATCTCTTCCAAAACTTAGCTCAGTGAGTCTTTCAGCTGCCCATGGATCCTGGGCAGTCCTCCATCTGTACCAGCTGAGGGCACTGCTTACAGAAACCAAGCACTGAAAGCAGACTTCAGGCTAAGGAGAGCCTAGGTGCTTTCGCACCTGAAGCAAAACTTCAAAATGATAGCTATTCCCTCCTGATTTCTTTTCTTAATGACAGGGAGACAGGTTGGAGGCAGAAAAGCACCCCTCCCTGAGACCTACTTCTGCAAAGTCTTATGCCTCATCCAGCGACTCTGCCCTGGTACAGCAACAGGTGTGTGGTACGAGCCCACAGACTACGATCCCCTTCCAGCAGAATAGTTAATAATTTTTATTGGAATGTCAGATGCTGCCTTCTGCTGAGCCAGGCTGTTGGTCCATCAAGCTCAGCATTTACACTTGGCTCTTTGGGATTTCAGATGGGGAGGCTTTTCCAGCTCTGCCTGAACCTGGATGCAGAGCAAATGCTGTTCCCCTGAGCTGTGGCCTTTCCCGACCAGAGGATGACACCTATTGCCCCCCCCAGACCCTATCAGAAGGCTTGTTTCTGTATTATTGTTGTTGCAGACCTCTGTCTGTTTCGAGAGACAATGGAGTGCACCTCGGGGGTGAAGTCAAACCACTGCATTAGCAGCACTGAAATGACCTCCCTCTGGCATAAGCCTGGGCAGTGTATATGGAGTAATAATAATTTATTATTTATACCCTGCCCATCTGGCTGGGTGTCCCCAGCCACTCTGGGCGGCTCCCAACAGAATACTAAAAACACGATAAAACACCAGGCATTAAAAGCTTCCCTAAACAGGGCTGCCTTCAGATGTCTTCTAAAAGTCAGATAGTTGTTTATTTCCTTGACATCTGGTGGGAGGGCGTTCCACAGGGCGGGTGCCACTACCGAGAAGGCCCTCTGCCTGGTTCCCTGTAACTTGGCTTCTCGCAGTGAGGAAACAGCCAGAAGGCCTTCGGAGCTGGACCTCAGCTGAACGATGGAGGTGGAGATGCTCCTTCAGATATACTGGGATGAGGCCATTTGGGGCTTAAAGGTCAGCACCAGCTCTTTGAATTGTGCTCGGAAACATACTGGGAGCCAATGTAGGTCTGATGTGGCCCAAAGGAAAGCAGATCAATATGTTAAGCACCGGCTGGGCTGCAGGAGCTGCTGGAAGGAGGCATGCAAGGCATCCTAGGGACTCCACTCCATATTTGTGTAGGGTTTACTCCTTAGTCTTTTCTTCTCCCGAAGATATTCTGCAAAGCCGTGGAGGTTTAGGATCAGAGTTGTCCTTCTAGATGGGTTATCTTCCCAAGTTGAAGAGCCCCATCTGCCCCGACTTCTTTCTACGGCATGTGCAAAAATAATCTTCTTGACCCTGGGACCCACTGTTGGTCTTGTCTGCTCATTCGGAGCTTGTCTTCGCATGCAGGGGAAGTCCCTAACTTACCAAGGGTTTGAGACTCGATTGGTTACACTCACCTGGTTTAGCTGGCTGGTTGAAGCCATTCCTTGGCTGTGGCTGCTGTCTCATGCTGACAGCTTCTAGGAGCCACAGGTGAGAGCTGAGTGCAGGGTAGGGACCAAAGGTGGACAAACTACCCCAGAAGGAACACAATGTGTCCCTCACCAGAGGTACTACCCCGTCCCCAACACCCCAGTATGATTACAATCCTGGTCAAAATAGGCACACCCTAATTTCATTTGCTTCTTGAAATTTTGCTGGGGTTCATACAAATCTATGGTGCGACCACATTTGGAATACAGTTCTGGTCACCCCCCCCTCACTTCAAAAAAAGGCTCCTGTAGAGTTGGGTGAATAAGAGGTGACATGATAGAAGTTTATAAAATTATGCAGGACATAGAGAAAGTGGACAGAGATTAGTTTCCCCCCCCCCTCTCTCATAACATTAGAACTCGTGGAAGAGTCAGGAACTTGCTCCCAAGAGGAGGAGGTAATGGCCACCAACTTGGATGGCTTTAAAAGAGGATTAGATGCATTCATGGCAGAGAGGGCTCTCAGTTAGCACTAGCTGTGATGGCTGTGCTCTGACTCCACAGCCAGAGGCCATCTGCTAAAGGTAAAGGGACCCCTGACCATTAGGTCCAGTCGTGGCCAACTCTGGGGTTGCAGCGCTCATCTCGCTTTATTGGCCGAGGGAGCCGGCGTACAGCTTCCGGGTTATGTGGCCAGCATGACTAAGCCACTTCTGGCGAACCAGAGCAGCACACGGAAACACCATTTACCTTCCCGCCAGAGTGGTATCTATTTATCTACTTGCACTTTGACGTGCTTTCGAACTGCTAGGTTGGCAGGAGCAGGGACCGAGCAACAGGAGCTCACCCCGTCACAGGGATTCGAACCGCCGACCTTCTGATCGGCAAGTCCTAGGCTCTGTGGTTTAACCCACAGCGCCACCTTTTTTGCTACTGACTACCAATTTCAAGAAAACACAGGAGGGGAGAGGGCTCTTGTGCTTGGTTGGCCAGTATGAGAGCAGGATGCTGGACTAGGTGGCCATTGGCAAGGCTCTTTTCATGGCCTTACGTTCGCGAGGTCACCCGTTAAAGACCCAAGTCTGCCTTTCATCTCCTGGTGCTGGTTTCTCCTTGCTAGGATGATATAGCATACACTTACGAAAAATGATGCGTCAATGTTGGATGGGTGTGTCTGCAGGCATGGACGGCGATGACAAACTGCATGCCTGTTGGCCTCTCGAATGCCTTCACATGGCCCTTTGTTTATCTAGGTGCAGCTGCCAGAAAGAAAAAAAAACAAAACAAAAAAGCATTGCCATAATTACACCTTTTGGAAAGCCGGAGCTCCAAACACCTGCCAATCCTGTCCCGCCTGCTTTGGGTGCACCCAGTTCTGCCTGAGATCCTTGGAGGATGTTTCACACAGCCGGGGCTGAGAAGTAGCTGCACTGTATTTTGGTTGTGCTACGCCCTTGCCTGGTGTCAGAATCAGATAGAGATGGGGGGACCGAAAGCAGTGGCTCTGAAATGTGACGCTCTGCTCAGGAAGTGCAACTGACAGAGAAAGAGAGAGAGAGGGAGAGAGAGAGAAACAGGCCAACGTCTGAGAGAGGTCGGTGCTTTATCTGCGCATGAGGCATGCGTAAGTTTTCTGGCAAGAGAAGACACTGAGCTGGGAGCTGTACCATGGGCTGAGATCCTCTGCCCGCCCTGTCAAGAGGTTTTGTGTGTGTGTTTTTACGTCCATCATGAATGTGCAAAGGCAGTTGACATCTGCAGCCATCCGGACGGAGGCACAGAGATATGAGGGCGTTAAAGTGCAGCTCAACAAACTTTTCCGGCTGGTGGAGCTGGTCGGGGACCCACATCTGAAGAGCAACATCAAGACTTCCCTGAGCATCGTGCGAGGTACAGGGCTGGGCCTTTCAAAGGGAGCGATGGAGGGACTGTCTGGGCAGGCTAGAAGCATTCTTCTCTCGGACCCCTTATTTAAAAACACTTTCTGTTGGAGTGAACTCTTCTCCCCCTCCCTCCGCACTTCTCCTGGGGCCCGTTAATGGGTCAATCTTTTAAATTGCTTTAACTCTCTCAATTTGCATATACCACAAAGCCTCAAAGTCTCTGAAAGTCTTGAAGGAAGGGAGTGGTAACCCGAAAGAGTCAAAATGACTCTTGAAATGAAAGGGCTCTAAAACATCCAGATAGAAATGTCTTGTAGGTAAAGTTGCCAAGTGGTGTTGTTTACTGCCTCCTGCTCCTCTGCCTTTAAGAGCAGTATACATGACCAACATCAGCAGGTGACAGTGCTTATCTATTCATGACACAAAGCTTCACCAAGAAGATGCTAAAGGTACAAGAGCTGGTTGTTCCCATCACCTCCCACCCCCACTGGCAACCTGGTTACCTTGCCAGGTGTACCTTGCCATCATCACAAACTAGTCTGGGTTAGGGGGGCAAGCTTCTAATCTGACTGAACTTTTAGTTCAGGATCGTGGGATCATTTTCAGCCTGAGAATTACCTTCCCTCGTGGGCCATCTTCTGGGGGAATTCCAGCTGCACAAGAGCCGGACGTTTCTATGCCCATAGACACATCTATTCAAGAAGCACCCTCACAGCTCAAGAAGACAATCTGGCAAGACACAGAGATGGGCTGGTGAAGGGGGTGGCCTGCAGTTATAGGGGTGGGGGGTTGCCTTTGGAGATTGTCAAAGGCTGTACAGCAAGGCTTGGAAGGCCACTTTCAGACCACAGACTGGAAATTCCCTAACCCCACTTTAGTTGACTAATCATATGGGTGAATTTAATACATATAAGGCCTCTTCCTAGAATGTCTGCACCTTCTTTTTCACAGTGGCTTCCATCACAAAAAACTGGGGAGGGGGCACATGAGAGGTACAATATATCCAAAAGCTACCGTATTTTTCATCCTATAGGACGCACTTTTCCCCCTCCAAAAATGAAGTGGAAATGTGTGTGCGTCCTATGGGGCGAATGCAGGCTTTCGCTGAAGCCTGGAGAGCGAGAGGGGTCGGTGCGCACTCCAGGCTTCAGGAAGCTATCCGCAAGCCTTGGGAGCCCGCAGGAGTTCCCGCCGGGCTCCCAAGGCTTGCGGACAGCAGCCTGCATACCGAAGCCTGGGGTGCGCTGTTCAGCACTCCCCAGGCTTCGGGCAGCTCTCCGCAACCCTTGGGAGACCGGCGCACCGGTCTCCCAAGGGTTGCGGAGAGCGGGCTCCCACGGCTTGCGGAGAGCTGCCTGTTCTGGGGACTTCCCCTGCCCCAGCCCCGCGCCTGGGGGGGGGAAATAATTTTTTTTCTTTATCCCCCCCCCCATTAAAAAAAACTAGGTGGGCCCTATGGGGCGAAAAATACGGTAAGCATGAGCACTATTAAACCTCACTGAAATCAATAGGGCTCAAGCATGCGAAACGTCATCAGGATCATGCTGCAAATCTGCACCCGTATGAAAAGCATGCAGGCAGTATTGTACCTAATTGATGAGTAACAAGTACATCTACTCAATGGATCAGCAACCTGCCAATGAGTGCCACAGCACTGGGCTAACTGTTAAGCACAGGTGTTTAATTTGTTAATGCATTTGAAAGCGTCAATTTAAAGGAAATTAGTCTGCTCGTATTTAAATTTTTGACGGCCTTGCGCTGGTCACTTTTCCAGCTTTGTTACACCAGCGCTGCTGTGATGCTACATTTGCACAGCAGCAGCCTGACAAATGTTTAGGATAAGACTGGAGCAGAAATTATATACGTAATGAGGAAACAATGGCCACCTGCAGTCAAGGGCCTCCATCAGCTATTAGGATTATATGCTCACAAGGGACTCGGTTTGCTATGGCTACGGCTCCAAAGTGGGGGGCTTTGGGGGGCTTTTCTACTAAAATAAAACAAGACAACTGAACAACAATGAATAAACCATGCTTAAAATATATAAAAGCATTATTTTTTAAAGAAGTATGTTTTAAGCATAGTTTATTAACTCTTGTCCAGAGGAAGTCCTTTTAGGGCCAAAATGCACTGGACATTAATAAAAAGCCTCACTCCCTTCAGCATCTTTTGAGAATGGTTCCCATTTTTTCTTTTTGTCGTTTCCGAATTTCATTTAGTAGGGTCAGTCTTCTTTATGGTTCCTGTTGTTTCATCGGTGTGGCTTGCTATAGCTGTCAGTCTTCAGCATTCGACTGAAGGATATTTAGAAGCTAAGAGAGCTGAGTGAGGAATGGACAGGGCCGTCCTACCCATAGGCGTTAGGGGTGCAGGGCACCCAGGCGCTGGGCTCTCAGGGGCACCAGGCCAAGAGTCCAGGACCCAAGAGTTGAGTCCGGGGAAGAGCCCACCCATTGGTTGGAGCGCCGCAGCGGGCTCTTCTGCTGCCGCAAGTTCGGGGGCAACCGAGCCAGCGAGACGCTGAAGCGGCTGGCCGGCTCTGCTCTCCTGGGCGCCGGGGGGGGGGGGCACTGGGCGGATCTTTGCACCCTGGCACCGCATATGCTTAAGACAGCCCTGGAAATGGATGTGTTCCGTCTCTAGCGCATGTGTGTGTCACTGCACACACACATGAATGTGTAAACACTGGCATTTTGCATTCTGCATGTGCTGAGGTGTCATCTGCATGGCTGATATTATGGTTGATATTATTTTTATTTATTAAAACGTTTTTATAGTGCCTTTCACATCAGGTCTTGCGAGGTATATAATAACTTTTTAAAATGTCTAACTTAATATATTAAAATGCATTAGGAACATAGGAAACTGCCTTATGCTGAATCAGCCTATAGGTCTATCTAACCTGGTATTGTTTGCCCTGACTGGCAGCAGCTCTCCAGGATTTTCAGGCAAGGGACTCTCCCAGCTGTGCTCGGAGATGCTAGTGAATGAATCTGGGACTTTCTGCTGTGGCTCTTCCCTTTACAATACAAGTGAAATGCTGATAATAAACCTTAGCAATAAGATTGTAAGGCAGTGTTTTGCTTTTCCAGCATGTCTATATCAAATCACCTTCTTGGCTTTTAATGGAATGGAGGAAAGGTGGCAGCACAGTCGTAGTGTGTACTGCAGGGCGGGCAGATGTTGGGCTTGCCAGACCTACTTTTTTAAAATTAGAATTCCAAGATGAACTCAAGAGAGGCAGGTGCAAAAGACGAAGAGCAGGTGTGGGCAGACTTTGGCCCTCCCTTGCTCAGCTGCATCTCCCAGCAGCCTCAGCAAGCCCGTGCTTGATGTTATAACTAAAAGAACAGGGTGCCTCGGAGCACATTCTGAGCCTGGAAATGTATTTTCAGTGCCACAGTGCTGAACAGAGCTCGCCATCTTTTCTCAAGAAGTGAAGCTGCCCCGAGCTACATCAGCAAGCGTGGAAGTTCCCACCTGGCCAGCTTTCTTTAACTCGGCAGCCTGATTTGTCGCTTGTCGATCTACTGCAAACCATGCAGAAATCTACCAGTAGACTCCAAGCTACCTTTGGGCTCAAGCCCCTTCAACAGCATTGCAAAAGTTCTACAGAAAATTCCACAAATTCCATATGTAGCTTCCCACACAAAGATCCGATTCCCAGGCATGTATTTGCAGCAACTTAGAGGCAGGTAAGATTCTCACACACATGACAATAGGCAGGCAATATTCCGTACTGGAAAGGCAAGGTTGTACGAAGAGACCGTTTCCCCCGGTGCTGATAAAATGTATCTGAGCTACATGTATTGGAAGAAACTGCTTCATGTAGTCTAAGCTTTCTGGATAGTAGATCTCATGCAAGGAGGTATGTGGTTATGCATGTAGGTTTTGCAATTTCCTGCACATTTTCTCCTGACTGCAGAAATTCAAAGCAGAAACACACAGAGTCACATTCAGAAGGCTGGGTAGGAGAATGCAATGAAGATTTTTTTTAGACTCCTCCCATTTACTGATATCCTGTCTTTACACCCATGTGAACCATGTAGTTTCAGGCAAGGGACTGACAATTTATGGGGGAAGTTGTCTCTTGACCATTTGCCATGCTGACTGGGGCTGATGGAGCTGACGGTCACCTCCAGGCTTGACTATTGTAATTCGCTCTATGCGGGGCTGCCCTTGAAGCTGTCCCAGAAACTCCAGCGGGTGCAGAATGCTGCAGTGAGGCTCCTCACGGGGTCTCTGCCATGGGAGCATATTCACCCAGTGCTTTTCAAGCTGCACTGGCTCCCGGTGGAGTACAGGGTCAGATTTAAGGTGCTGCTTTTGACCTTTAAAGCCCTTCACGGCCTAGGACCCTCGTCCCTACGGGACTGCCTCTCCCGGTATGCCCCACGGAGGACCTTAAGGTCCATAAATAGCAACACCCTAGTGGTCCCGGGCCCTAAGGAAGTTAGATTAGCCTCAACCAGAGCCAGGGCCTTTTCAACACTGGCCCCGGCCTGGTGGAATGCTCTGCCTCATGAGGCCAGGGCCCTGCAGGATCTGATCTCTTTCCGCAGGGCCTGTAAGACAGAGTTGTTCTGCCTGGCCTTTGGCTTGGAGCCAATTTGATTCTCTCCCTCCCTCTCTTTCTTTTTTCTTTTCCTTCTCCTCCTGCGATGAGGCTACATTTTAATATTTTAATGTTTCAGTATTTTACTCCTGTATTTTAATTTTGTTTTTAAGTTGTAATCATTCAACTTGTTTTTATTATTGCTTGTAAGCCGCCCTGAGCCCGGCCTTGGCTGGGGAGGGTGGGGTATAAATAAAATTTATTATTATTATTATTATTATTATTATTATTATTATTATCTGGGGGAATTAGGTTACCCATCTCTGTTCTAGGCACTGGGGTTGGGAGGCAGAGAAAGAGAAAGAGACACAGGGGATGTGCACGAACAGCAGTAATCAAATTTGCTGAAACGATATTTTGATGAGAGGTTTAGTGCCTTGCACATGAAGCAGGTAGGCCGCTGGCCCCAAACTAGTTGCCGCTGTTACCAGCACTGTTACCATTGTGAGAATAGGATGCTGGACTGGATGGACCATCCAGTAGGCTCTTAGGTTCTTATGAACTTCAGGAACTGAGGTCCTGCAAGAAACTCTACTTTGGTCTAGCAGCTCAGCTCTTGCCAAGCTTATTTAGCTTCTTTGATGAGCTGAGAACATTGTTTAGGGAGAAGGAATGAATGAAGGGAGGGAGGGAGGCGCATGTGTGATAGCTCATGAAGGGAAATGGAAGGGGATAGGTGGTGAAATTCCAAGATGGAAGTGATGCTAGGTAGTTTATCCCACAAGATGTAACAGTAGCCAGAACGGCAATTGTAATTCCAAACGGCCATTGTATTTCTGCACTTGGTATTTATAGGGTTTCGGCAATAAAGCATGCCAGATTCAGATGGGAGGAGGGAGCAAGATTCTTAGCAAGGTTTGCTTTATGCTACATGCAGAAATTAAACTTCTAACAAAGCACTGTATCTGAAGAGCCTTTGTTGCGCCTTGTCTTTTTTTAATCCCTCATAGTAATACCCAGGTTCAACAATTGTCCCCTATTTTTATAGCAAAGAGATGTGGTGGCTATGGCATTTGCACTTGGAACACAGTCCTTTATCGTGGTTACAATAATAGTCACTTTGTGTAGCAGTGGTGAACTGGCCATATACATAAATGCTCCCAAACAGGCTCTATTCTGCTCTGGTGCATCATTCTTGGGCCCTTGGTGGATCAATATTTGTGTTTAAGAATCTGCAATGTGATAAAGATATATTATTTTGCTTATTAATTTTTTAAAAATCCAGGGCACCATCTTGTACTGAAACACATTACAACAAAATTAATAAACAGCTGTAATAGACAAGAAGCTGTAAAAATAACGAAACACAGGTCTGCAATTGTGTGTGTGTGTGTGTGTGGAATATTGATGCCCCAAATGCCTTCTGAATGAAAACAGTATTTCCTTGCTGTTGGAAGACTAGCATTGAGGGGAAAGAATGTACTTACCCCACCCCAACATTGCGGGGGGAGCTCCAAATCTCTGGTGCCACTGTAAAGGAGGCCCTGTACTATATAAAATCCCTCTCCAAAGTGTAAAAGTTGTTTCTGATTCCCCCTTAAGTGTGTGTAGCAGGGTGTCTCATGTGAATTATGGAGCGTCCATAGACAAGTCTGTGCTCCTTTAATATACACACGTGGAAATACCGGCTTATCAGCAGTTCCTAAAAGTGACGTTCCAAGTAAACTGGGCTGACTCACACAAGGGAAGGTCACCATGTGGGTATCTCAGAAGCAGGGAAAGTCTCTGCTGGGCCTTTTAGGCAAGCACCATTTATGTGAATGGGTAACCTTGTGAGCCAGGATGGTGTAGTGGTTAGATTCCAACCACAGGGTGTCTTTAAGGGTGTTGGACAAGGATGGAGACGACTTGGTTTCACATGCTCTCTCAGCCATGAAGCCAGAGATGGAGGAGAAATGGACTCAGAATAAATAAGCCCCATGGAATTCAGTGGGGCTTACCCCATGGCAAGTGGGTTTAGGATGGCCGCCTTAATGTAATAAATAAACCAAACAGCCCCTGTAGATCGGCAGTAAAATGCAGCTGCCTCAGTAATCAGCCTGGCTGGGCTGGGTGGCAGCCCCAGGGTGCTGACTTGTGTTTTGTTTTGGAAGGTCTGGTCTGAAGTGCACAGCATAGGGTGGCCATACATCCGGATTTTCCCAGACATGTCCTCATAGCTGTCAACTTTTCCCTTTTATTGCGAGGAATCCTATTCGGAATAAGGGAATTCCCCTTAAAAAAACGGGAAACGTTGACAGCTATGCATGTCCTCTTTTTCAAAGCTAAAATCACCATTCAGGGTGGGTTTTTAAAATGTTGCAAAATGCCCTGGGTTTTATTTTTTATTGTTTGTACACCATTCATACCAGGGCCGCTCTCGGCCTCGTGGTGGTGAGGCCTTGTGCAGCCTAGCCCTTGTGTAATAACCAGGCCACCAGGCCTGGTTCGGCCTTTCCAGGGCTGCTCAGCCTCGCATCGCCTGGAGACGCAGCGTCTCGTGAGCAGGAGGCCGAAGACAGCAAACGTAATGAAGGGACAGGATACCCAAATCCTGTCTGTGAAATCACCCCAGGCTTCAATAATCACAGCAGGCCTCAAAACTGCCCAAAATTCCCTTTCTCTCTCCTAAAATCCACAGCTACAGCTTTCCTGCTTTTCTCACAAGATGCTGTGGCAAAAGGCAAAATATTACTTTCAAAGGCTTATGAATAGGCTCTGTGCATAGCAGGCCTGAGAAATGAATCTTATCTCCATCTAGTTGCACCTTCTTGGACATGCTTGGACATGCTGAACCACTCTCACTCCCCTTTCCTGGGAAGGGTGCCAAGAGTCCCAACAGTCCCAAGACAGCTTTCTGTTCATGCTCAGAGGAACTCATGGGGCAGGACTCTGGAAGAAGGAGGAGAAAAGGGGGAGGGAACTAGAAAGGGGTATACAGTGGTGCCTCGCAAGACGAAAAGAATCCGTTCCGCGATTCTCTTCGTCTAGCGTTTTTTTCGTCTTGCGAAGCAACCCTATTAGCGGATTAGCGCTATTAGCGGTTTAGCGGCTTAGCGGCTATTAGCAGCTTAGCGGCTTAGAAAAAGGGGGGGGGGAGCGAAAAAAAATCGCAAGACTTGCAAGACGTTTTCGTCTTGCAAAGCAAGCCCATAGGGAAAATCGTCTTGCAAAGCAACTCAAAAACGGAAAACCCTTTCGTCTAGCGGGTTTTCCGTCTTGCGAGCCATTCGTCTTGCGGGGCACCACTGTATATGCTTGTGCACATGACTGTGAACTTCGTGCATGCTTTTGTGAACTATCACACTTGCTCCTTCTACCAGTTCATGGATGGTAGAAATAAAAAGCCTTTTCTCCAAAACTATTCCTTGAGTGTCTGTTGACTCCCACTTCCCTTTGCCAGGCGCAATATTTTTCCCACCCGAGGGCAAAGCCTCATAAGGCTACAGTAAGGCCCACCTAGAAAAGTTTCCTCTTTTTTGCTCTTCAGAATATGGCAACCCTAGCATAAAGCTCAGCCTCTGCTGGCAAGGGGCATAACGTATGTCAACTTGTTAATTCATTAATTGTAGAAAATGATTTCATTTCCTCAACACGCACGCGCAACGTCCCGCCACCAAGTATTTTAGGGTGCTTCCCGTACCAGCAGAGATCTATGTGAAAAATCTATCAGGGCGAGGGGGAATTTGATGGGAGGAATGGGAGGGAAAATAATTTAGATAGAGATAAGAGAAGGTTATGATAAGCAAACCCATGATAATTCAGCCTTGTATTTTCCTCCCGATCGCAAGGCCTGCGTGTGACTTGCCTCATGAGGGCAGCACTAGGCTGTGAGGGAACAGGGAAGACATGAATCAGCCAAGGCCTAAGAAGACTTATTGCACAGCAGCCGTTGTCTAAAAGCACAAGGGAGAATTTGTTGTTGTTTAGTCGTTTAGTCGTGTCCGACTCTTCGTGACCCCATGGACCAGAGCACGCCAGGCACTCCTGTCTGCCACCGCCTCCCACAGTTTGGTCAGGCTCATGTTTGTAGCTTCGAGAACACTGTCCAACCATCTCATCCTCTGTCGTCCCCTTCTCCTTGTGCCCTCAATCTTTCCCAACATCAGGGTCTTTTCCAGGGAGTCTTCTCTTCTCATGAGGTGGCCAAAGTATTGGAGCCTCAACTTCACGATCTGTCCTTCCAGTGAGCACTCAGGTCTGATTTCCTTAAGAATGGATGCGTTCGATCTTCTTGCAGTCCATGGGACTCTCAAGAGTCTCCTCCAGCACCATAATTCAAAAGCATCAATTCTTCGGCGATCAGCCTTCTTTATGGTCCAGCTCTCACTTCCATACATCACTACTGGGAAAACCATGGCTTTAACTATACGGACCTTTGTTGGTAAGGTGATGTCTCTACTTTTTAAGATGTTGTCTAGATTTGCCATCGCCTTTCTCCCAAGGAGCAGGCGTCTTTTAATTTCGTGACTGCTGTCACCATCTGCAGTGATCATGGAGCCCAAGAAAATAAAATCTCTCACTGCCTCCATTTCTTCCCCTTCTATTTGCCAGGAGGTGATGGGACCAGTGGCCATGATCTTCGTTTTTTTGATGTTGAGCTTCAGACCATATTTTGCGCTCTCCTCTTTCACCCTCATTAAAAGGTTCTTTAATTCCTCCTCACTTTCTGCCATCAAGGTAGTGTCATCTGCATATCTGAGGTTGTTGATATTTCTTCCGGCGATCTTAATTCCGGCTTGGGATTCATCCAGCCCAGCCTTTCGCATGATGAATTCTGCATATAAGTTAAATAAGCAGGGGGACAATATACAGCCTTGTCGTACTCCTTTCCCAATTTTGAACCAATCAGTTGTTCCATATCCAGTTCTAACTGTAGCTTCTTGTCCCACATAGAGATTTCTCAGGAGACAGATGAGGTGATCAGGCACTCCCATTTCTTTAAGAACTTGCCATAGTTTGCTGTGGTCGACACAGTCAAAGGCTTTTGCATAGGGAGAATTAAAAGGTGTTTAATGCACACATTAGCAGTTTAAAACTCAGCAAGGCCATTCCCTCTGCACCTGTGTGTTTCAAGTCATATTTGCATACACACCAGAAAGGGGGCAGGGATGCCTTCACCTAATGCACATTTCCTGTTGGTTCCCCCCCCCCCCGTTCCCCACATCTGCAACACCCCACAACTCCTTTTCACAAAGCTGTTGTCTGAGCATGCACAGTGGCTGTCTCAAACATACACACCTCAGCTTAAACAGCAAAGGGAATGTGAATTGCACGTTTTCAAATCGAGTGGAAGCTGGTTTGAGGGGTAATGCATCAAACAGCAGCGTTTCTCAAGAAGTTGCAGGATTGATAGGGATGATGGCTCGCATCAGTGTGCACAGCTTCAAACACCAGTGGTAAGACAGCACGGGAGCCAGAGCAAACTGTAATGTGTGCACAGCCTTGGAGAACTGTTGGTGGGGACTGCTTCCATGCAGACAGGCCTTGGAAAGCAAAGGCTAGACTTTTCAACGGCCTCCGGACTCTCACACACTTTCTGATGTTGCTGCCAACATCATGTGCAAGTTGAGAAATGCACCCAGCAGATGCTACAACAGCGCAGGCTCCCCAGCCCTGGTATGAAACTTCTGGGATAGCTCAGTTGGTACAGCAGGAGACTCTTAATCTCAGGGTTGTGAGTTCGAGGCTCACTTTGGGCAAAAGATTCCTGCATTGCAAGGGGTTGGAATGGATGACCCTCAGGGTCCCTTCCAACTCTAAAGTTCTATGATTCTATAAGGCACCACCCAACCGTCTTAGAGACTCCACATTTCTGTAGGGTTTACTCCTTAGCCTTTTCTTTTCCCAAATATGTCCTTCAAGGCAACAGGTATGGATTGTTCCCTGGGGGTTTCTCCCAAAGCTTTTCTCAAGAGTGAGTATGGCCGCAAGGCAGTGGGCGTTTAAGATCAGCTCTCATTCCCCCTAGATGGACTCCCTTCCCAGGATGAGCCCCATCTGCTCTCTTTGACAATACTTGAGATGAAGAAATCATACCATCCACTTGGCTTCAGTAGGGGGTCTTCGGAACGGAACGGGGGAGGCAAAAGAAGGATACCCTAGTGTGCGTGCCCATCCCTTGCAATGTTTGTGCGCACCAGAGCCTGAAACAGTAAGTGAAAAGCGCTTGCCTCTCTTGTCACTTCCCATCTTGGTGGGGACTCGGAGACATCGGCTGATCCTCAGCAGCTTGAAATGGATCTATTGAGCAGTAGCAGCAGGCAGCTGGCTGCCTAAAAGGAACGCCCCTTCCTAAAGGGAGCAGCGGGGGGAACCCCTTTGCCTTGATATCCAGTCCATTGGGGTTAGCTTCACAATGGGGATGAACAGCCCTGACAGCAGAGAGCTCCCTCCTGCTGTTGGCAGCAGCAAGGCGCTCTTCTGTGTTCTCCCCAGGCAAGTGCCACAGGCAGAAGAATAGTTTCTCCCAGCAGATGGATGCTAATATACCCAGAGACACGTGGCAACGTAAATCCATAGATGGGAAGACCACCTTAGATCTGCAGAACTGGTGCTTTTGCTAGTGCTACACAAGGTCTGTTCTGTACTTGTATGGAACCGATCTTTCAGTGTGGCGACACCCTGGAACTCCCTGCTTATTGATATGAGGCAGACACCTTCACAGTATATTGTTTCTGGCACCCTGTTCTCTCTTGGGAGGAAGCGTGGGATAGTAATTTCATAAATAAATGCATGTTTCTGTTTAGGCAATCCTACTGTAATATGTACAACTGACCTGCATTTTAATAGGTAATTTTTTTCTTCTTTTTGAACGTGTAAATTTTTAACTACTGGTTTTATTCGTATTTGAATTGTTATTTTTTAATGTCAACGTGTTTTTAATTTCTGACTTTTATAGATAATTGTAACGTGTGTTTTATGTAAAGTGTTCAGACGTTTTGACAATGAAGTGGTATGCAGATTTTACTGAGTAAGATAAATATTCACAAAATATTTGCCACTGTGTGATGGCCTGTTGCGTAGTATATGGAAGATGGAAATGGATCCTATGCAAAAAGAAAAAACGTGAATGAGCGCAGGTATCTAGTAAACAAGGAATATATTTTTAAAGGAACCTGGAAATCATATTCAGAAACATTTTCAAAGATTTAACTTAGACCACATTCATACCATCTATTTGATGCCCTATGATGCCATGGCTTTCCCCCCAAAATTATGGGAGCTGCAGTTTGGTGCAGGTGGTAAGGTAAAGGGAACCCAGGCCGTTAGGTCCAGTCAAGAACAACTCTGGGGTTGCAGCACTCATCTCGTTTTACTGGCCGAGGGAGCCAATGTACAGCTTCCAGGTCATGTGGTCAGCATGACTAAGCCGCTTCTGGCGAACCAGAGCAGCGCACGGAAACGCCGTTTACTTTCCCGCCAGAGCGGTGCCTATTTATCTACTTGCACTTCGTGCTTTTGAACTGCTAGGTTGGCAGGAGCTGGGACCGAGCAACAGGAGCTCACCCTGTCGTGGGGACTCGAACCACTGACTTTCTGATCGGCAAGCCCTAGGCTCTGTGGTTTAGACACATATTCCCCTCGGGGAGCTACAATTCCCAGAGTTCTCTGGGAAGAGGAATTGTTAGTTAAACGACTCTGAAAAATTGTAGCTCTTTGAGGGGAAAAGGGTCTCCTGACAGCACCCAGCACACAACAATTTAAAGTGGTA